>NC_092039.1:92893149-93131561 GCF_003086295.3 Arachis hypogaea
TCAAGCTCAATGTGAACAAAGATGTGAAAGTGCAGAATACAGGAAAGGAAATTGCAAAAAAGTAAATGTAGCAGAAGAGGAATGAAACAGGAAGTAAAATGCAGCTCAATTTCAATAGCTAAGGGAAAGTTGAAGATCTCAGGGATGGAGAAGACTAGAAAACAAGTCTAGATCTCAATCCCTTCCTTGATCCAACAGAGAATAATTGCAGAAGGAAAAAAAAGAAGCAATCAGTGAAGACTCAAATTCAATCCTCAATTTCTTAGAAAATCTGTAGAAAGTAAACAAATAGAATTCTCAAAGTGAGAATGAAACAGAATTCCTCCAATCTCACTCAAGAAACAAACAGAAAAGAAAACTAAGAGAGAGCTATCTATTACTACTACTCCCTAATAGAGCAAGCCTCCTAGTGAGATGGAATTGATGCCTTTATATAGGCTTTACAAAATAAAAATTGAAAATGAAATTAAAAAAAATTACAAAAATGAAAATCCTAATTTAATTGATCCATGTGCCTTTGAGTCATGTTGAGTGGGCTTTGCTTGCTTTGGATTTGAGGGAAATGGGTCTTGGATGGCCTTGTTCAATTGGTGAAGATTTGAGTTCAAAGGGAATTTGAATTGAATTTTGACCCATGGGTGTTCCCAGGAGGCTGCCCTGCCCTTGTGGAGGGCAGGGCAGAAAATTGATGCGTGGTGCGTGCGTGGTGCGGGCGTGGTGCGGGCTTGGTGTGTGAAGATGCTACCCTGCCCTTGTGGAGGCAGGGCAATGTTGCCTTGCATGTGTGTCTTGCGCACTCACTTCCTTGGACCGTGTCATGATGCGCTCCTCACTCCCCTTAGGTGCTTGGTTCGAAACTTGGTGAAAGCACTTGAGGAGCAATTTTTCCTTGATTTTCCATGAAGAGCACGACATTGCCCTGCTCTCCAAGAGGGCAGGGCATGAAATTGAGGCTACTTTGTTTTGGAGTGGCTCCAGCTTCGAGCTGGTGGAAGCACTTAGTTTATTTTCGCTTATTTTGGCCCTTAAAGATGCCTTCTGTTCCTGCCTCAATTTTACGCAATATGGATTGCTATATATCGTTTGAAGTCTGAATGTCAGCTTTTTCAACGCAACTGGAAGCACATCCATTGACGTCTGTAGCTCAAGTTATAGCCCTTTGAAGGAGGCCATGGTCATGCTGTGAGCGCCCAGATTTTACCTTAGCGAAATTCTTGCTTCCAACCTCAATGTGCATCACGATTCTGCCCTGCCTTGGCAAGGGCAGGGCAGTGTTGCGTGCCTGGTTGTTTTCCTCTTTAATTTGGTCATGGGCCACCGCTTTTAAAAGCGTGGCCTAAGGCCCAAAGTATGCTCCAACTTCAAAGTGTGTCCCAAAGCTCTTTTTTTTCTCCTTTTTTGTGCTTCTTTGCTTCTTTTTTCTTCTTATTTCCTACAAGATTTATAAAATTAAAATATCAAGAAAATATTATAAGTACAAAAGCATTCATATTTAAGCACAAATTATCAATTTCTTGTATGAAAAGATAGAAAAATAGGTATATGATGACATGTCATAGTCTGTCTGAATTGTCTAAGATGCTTGAACCATTCTGTAGGTGGATTATTACCTAAAGAAAATGCTAAAGCTCAGGAACTCATTGAAATGGTTGCAAATAACCAGTTCATATACACCTCTGAAAGGAATCCTGTTGAGTAATGGGGATGCCTCAGAAGAAGGGAGTTCTTGAAATTGATGCTCCTGAATGCCAATTGGCTCAGAACAAAATTTGACTCAGCAAGTCAATATGATTTCTCATAGTCTGAAGGATTGCAAAATGTATCCAATAGTACTAAAGAAGCATTTCTGAAGAAGAAGCTTATGATCCTGAGACCCTGTAATGGTAGAGGTGAATTACATGGGTGAAGTCGATGGAAACCTATATCCTCATGGAATCATCCAATTCTCATGGAAGATCAACAAAGCCTCAATAGCTACAATATAATGTGGAGAAATAGTAGCAATGGCAGTCTTTATATCATTCAGAACAGACAGAGATCTGAGAGATCCATCTAGCTTAGCAATATAGTTCTGATCTATCTAAGTCCATCTCAGTTTCATGAATGAAACAAGGTCCTCCATCAAAAACTTGGAGGCACAAGTGGATCAGCTGAGTAAAAGGGTTACTGAAACTCATCCTAGCACTCTCCCAAGCAATATAGAAGAGAATCCCAAAAGAGAGTGCAAGGCCATAATGTGACCAACATGGCTGAACCTGGAGAGAGTGAAAAGGTAGTGATTCCCATGAGGAAGGCCTTTGGGAGCGTCCACTGGCCATTAAGGAGTACCCCAATGAGGAACCAAAGGAATCTGAGGCTCATACAGAGATCATAGAGATTCCATTGAACTTTCTATTACCATTCATGAGCTCTGATGACTATTCATCTTCTGAAGAAGATGAGACATTACTGAAGGGCAAGTTGCCCAATATTTAGGAGCAATCATGAAGCTGAACGCCAAGTTATTTGGTAATGAGACTTGGGAGGATAAACCTCCATTGCTCATTAATGAACTGAATACCTGGGTTCAACAAACTTTACCTCAAAAGAAATAGGATCCTGGTAAATTCTTAATACCCTATACCATAGGCACCATGACATTTGAGAAGGCTCTGTGTGACCTAGGGTCAGGTATTAACCTCATGCTACTCTTTGTAATGGAGAAACTATGAATCTTTGAGGTACAAGCTGTAAGAATCTCACTAGAGATGGCAGACAAATCAATAAAACAGGCTTATGGACTAGTAGAGGACGTGCTAGTAAAGGTTGAAGGCCTTTACATCCCTACTGATTTTATAATCTTAGACCCTGGAAAGGATGAGGATGAATCCATCATCCTTGGCAGACCTTTCCTAGACACAGCAAAAGCTGTGATAGATGTTGACAGAGGAGAGTTGGTCTTTCAATTGAATGAGGACTACCTTGAATTCAAGACTCAAGGTTCTCCTTCTATACACATAGAGAAGAAGCATGAAAAGCTTCTCTCAATACAGAGTCAAACAAAATCCCCACATTTAAACTCTAAGTTTAGTGTTGGGAGGCCACAACCAAACTCTAAGTTTGGTGTGAGAGGCTACAACCATGCTCTGATTATTTGTGAGGCTCCAAGAGAGCCCACTGTCAAGCTGTTGACACTAAAAAAGCGCTTATTGGGAGGCAACCCAATTTTTTATCTATCTATGTTAAATTTCCATTATTGTTTTATGTTTTCTTTAGGTTAATGATCATGTGGAGTCAATAAAAACAACTGTAAAAATCAAAGAAAATTCAAAAATAGCATTACAAATAGCACACCCTGGAGGAAGAACTTACTCGCATTTAAACGCCAGTAAGGGTAGCAGGATGGGCGTTAAATGCCCAGTCTGGCACCATTCTGGGCGTTTAATGCCAGAAAGAAGCACCAGACTGGCATTTAACGCCAGAAACAGGCTACAGCTTGGCATTTAACGCCAGAAAGGGAAGAAAAGCTGGCGTTAAACGCCAGAAACAGGCAGCAACATGGAATTTAAATGCCAGAATTACACTCTAAGGGCATTTTTGCACGCCTAAATGGAGTAGGAATGAGAAGTCCTTGACCCCTCAAGATTTGTGGACTCCACAGGATCCCCACCAACCTTAACTCATTTTCTCTCTCTCTGTCTCTCTCACCTTTTCATAACACTCTTTCCCAAAAATCTCACCTACCTCAAAAAATTCAAAATTCTTTCCCTCCCAAACCCAACCCAAAATACACGAACCCAACTGATGAGCGGATAATTTATACGCTTTTTGGCATTGTTTTTAGTATGTTTTTAGTATATTTTAATTAGTTTTTAGTATACTTTTAGTAGTTTTTACTTAAAATTCACTTTTCTAGACTTTACTATGAGTTTGTGTGTTTTTCTGTGATTTCAGGTATTTTCTGGCTGAAATTGAGGGTCCTGAGCAAAAATCTGATTCAGAGACTGAAAAGGACTGCAGATGCTGTTGGATTCTGACCTCCCTGCACTCGAAGTGGATTTTCTGGAGCTACAGAAGCCCAATTGGCGCGCTCTTAACAGCGTTGGAAAGTAGACATCCTGGGCTTTCCAGCAATGTATAATAGTCCATACTTTGCCCGAGATTTGATGGCCCAAACCGGCGCTGCAAATCAGCCTTAGAATTCCCAGCGTTTAACGCTGGAACTGGCATAAAAATTGGAGTTAAACGCCCAATCTGGCATAAAAGCTGGCGTTTAACTTCAGAAAAAGTCTCTACACATGAAAGCTTCAATGCTCAGCCCAAGCACACACTAAGTGGACCCAGAAGTGGATTTTTACGTCATTTACTCATTTCTGTATACCCTAGGTTACTAGTTCACTATTAATAGGATCTTTTGACATTGTATCTGTACCTCATGACACTTTACACATTTCTTTGTGTACCTTCTACGGCATGAGTCTCTAAACCCCATGGTTGGGGGTGAGGAGCTCTGCTGTGTCTTGATGGATTAATGCAATTACTACTGTTTTTCATTCAATCATGCTTGCTTCCATTCTAAGATATTACTTGTTCTTAAACCAGATGAATGTGATGATCCGTGACACTCATCATCATTCTCAACTATGAACGTGTGCCTGACAACCACCTCCGTTCTACCTTAGATTAAGTAGATATCTCTTGGATTCTTTAATCAGAATCTTCGTGGTATAAGCTAGAACTGATGGCGGCATTCAAGAGAATCCGGAAGGTCTAAACCTTGTCTGTGGTATTCTGAGTAGGATTCAATGATTGAATGACTGTGACGAGCTTTAAACTCCTGAAGGCTGGGCGTTAGTGACAGACGCAAAAGAATCACTGGATTCTATTCCAACCTGATTGAGAACCGACAGATGGATAGCCGTGCCGTGACATGGTGCGTTGAACATTTCCACTGAGAGGATGGGAGGTAGCCACTGACAACGGTGAAACCCTTGCATACAGCTTGCCATGGAAGGAGCCTTGCGTGCTTGAAGAAGAAGACAGTAGGAAAGCAGAGATTCAGAAGATGGAGCATCTCCAAAACCTCAACTTGTTCCCCATTACTGCAAAACAAGTACTTATTTCATGTTCTTTTACTTTTCACAATCAACCTTAATAATTATTGATATCCTGACTAAGATTTACAAGATAACCATAGCTTGCTTCAAGCCGACAATCTCTGTGGGATCGACCCTTACTCACGTAAGGTATTACTTGGACGACCCAGTGCACTTGCTGGTTAGTTGTGCGGGATTGCAAAGTGTGATTGCAATTTCGTGCACCAAGTTTTTGGCACCGTTGCCGGGGATTGTTCGAGTTTGGACAACTGACGGCTTATTTTGTTTCTTAGATTAGGACTGTTTTATTTTCGTTGGTTTAGAGTCTTTTAGTTGAGTCTAGTTTCATATTTTATGTTTGGTGTCAATTGCATGCTTTTGTTTTTCTTTTAATTTTCGAATTTGCATGTCTTTAGTCCCTTTTTGATCCTTAAAATTCTAAGTTTGGTGTCATTTTGTTGTTTTTCTCTTTCCTCATTTCAAAAATCAAATCTTTTTCATAAAAATTTTTCAATCATATCTTTCTAATTGCTAATCTCAAAATCTTTTTAATTAACTAATTGATCAGTTTTCAATTTGCTTTGATCTTATTTTCTTTTAATTTTCGAATTTTTTATTTTATTTTCCTTTTGTTTTTATTTTATTTTTCGGTTAATTCAAAAAAAATATATATTTTTATCTACTTGCAATCCATATTATTTTCCTTTATCCATCATGGACCTAAGTGGAATTGAACAGTCCAGAAGGACTCTGGGGTCATATGCTAACCCCATTACAGCTGCATATGGGAGTAGCATCTGTACACCTCCCATCAAAGCAAGCAGCTTTGAGCTAAATCCTCAACTCATTATCATAGTGCAGCAAAACTGCCAGTATTCCGGTCTTCCACAAGAAGAACCTACTGAGTTTCTGGCACAATTCTTGCAAATTGCTGACACAATACGTGATAAGGAGGTGGATTAGGATGTCTACAGACTATTACTGTTTCCATTTGCTGTAAAAGATCAAGCTAAGAGGTGGTTGAATAACCAACCTACAGCAAGCATAAAGACATGGAAACAGTTATCAGACAAATTCCTGAATCACTTTTACCCTCCAAAGAGGATGACACAGCTAAGGCTGGACATCCAAGGCTTTAAACAAGAGGATAATGAATCCCTTTATAATGCCTGGGAGAGGTATAGAGGTATGCTAAGAAAATGCCCCTCTGAAATGTTTTCAGAGTGGGTACAGTTAGACATCTTCTACTATGGGCTTACAGAAAAAGCTCAGATGTCTTTAGACCACTCGGCTGGTGGATCTATACACATGAGGAAGACAATTGAAGAGGCTCAAGAGCTTATAGACACTATTGCTAGAAATCAATATTTGTACTCTAGCAATGAGTTCTCTCCAAAAGAGGAAGTCATGGCAGTAGCCACTGATCCTAATCCTCAAGAACAGATGATTGAGCTTAATCAACAATTACACCTGATGACAAAACAGTTAGCAGAATTCAAAGAGATGCTCCATGAAACTAAAATTGCTAACAAGAACATAGAACTGCAGTTGAATCAAGCAAAACAGCAGATATCTAAACAGATAACAGAAGAATGTCAAGCAGTTCAACTAAGGAGTGGGAAGACATTGAATAACACTGCTCAAGGTAGCAAGAAGCCAAATAAGGAACAATTGACAGAGGATAACCAAATCACTGTTCAAAATCCCTCTGAGGACAGTAAGAGCCCAGAGAGGAGCACTTTTGGCGTTCAAACGCCAGAAAAGGGGGGAAAGCTGGCGTTAAATGCCCATGCCCTTCCCAGTTCTGGCGTTCAAACGCCAGAGAAGGGAGAGAAGTTGGCGTTAAACGCCCAATCTTCACCCAATTCTGGCGTTCAGACGCCAAGGGAGGATCAGACACCTGAGAGTGCTAACAGTAATCCCTCTAAAAAGGCTTCTTCAACCACTTCTGTAAGGAATAAACCTGCAGCATCTAAGGTTGAAGAATATAAAGCCAAGATGCCTTATCCTCAGAAACTCCGCCAAGCGGAACAGGATAAGCAATTTTCCCGCTTTGCAGACTATCTAAGGACTCTTGAAATAAAGATTCCGTTTGCAGAGGCACTTGAGCAAATACCTTCTTATGCTAAGTTCATGAAAGAAATCTTAAGTCATAAGAAGGATTGGAGAGAAACTGAAAAAGTATTTCTCACTGAAGAATGCAGTGCAGTCATTCTGAAAAGCTTACCAGAAAAGCTTCAAGATCCAGGAAGCTTTATGATACCATGCACATTAGAAGGTGCTTGCACCAAGATAGCCCTATGTGACCTTGGAGCAAGTATCAACCTAATACCTGCATCCACTATCAGAAAGCTTGGGTTGACTGAAGAAGTCAAACCAACCCGGATATGCCTCCAACTTGCTGATGGCTCCATTAAATATCCATCAGGCATAATAGAGGACATGATTGTCAAGGTTGGGCCATTCACCTTTCCAACTGACTTTGTGGTGCTGGAAATGGAGGAGCACAAGAGTGCAACCCTCATTCTAGGAAGACCTTTCCTAGCAACTGGACGAACCCTCATTGATGTACAAAAAGGGGAGGTAACCCTGAGAGTCAATGAGGATGAGTTCAAGTTCAATGCTGTAAAAGCTATGCAGCATCCAGACACACCAAATGACTGCATGGGCGTTGACATTATTGACTCTCTGGTGGAAGAGATCAATATGACTGAAAGTCTAGAATCAGAGCTTGAGGGCATCTTCAAGGATACTCAGCCTGATCAAGAAGAACCAGAGGAAACAAAGGAATTTTCGAAAATTCCTCAGGAGGAGGATAAACCTCCCAAACCTGAACTCAAACCACTACCACCATCCCTGAAGTATGCATTTCTGGGAGAGGGTGACACTTTTCCAGTGATTATAAGCTCTGCTTTAAATCCACAGGAAGAGGAAGCACTGATTCAAGTGCTAAGGATACACAAGACAGCTCTTGGGTGGTCCATAAGTGATCTTAAGGGCATTAGCCCAGCTAGATGCATGCACAAGATCCTGTTGGAGGATAATGCCAAACCAGTGGTCCAACCACAGAGGAGGCTAAATCCAGCCATGAAGGAGGTGGTGCAGAAAGAGGTCACTAAATTACTAGAGGCTGGGATTATTTATCCTATTTCTGATAGCCCCTGGGTGAGCCCTGTACAAGTTGTCCCCAAAAAGGGAGGCATGACAGTGGTTTATAAGGAAAAAAATGAACTGGTTCCTACAAGAACAGTCACAGGGTAGCGTATGTGTATTGACTATAGAAGGCTCAATACAACCACCAGAAAGGATCATTTTCCTTTACCATTCATAGACCAAATGCTAGAAAGACTAGCTGGTCATGATTATTACTGCTTTTTGGATGGCTATTCAGGTTACAACCAAATTGCAGTAGATCCTCAGGACCAAGAGAAAACAGCATTTACTTGCCCTTCTGGCGTGTTTGCCTACAGGAGGATGCCTTTTGGTCTGTGTAATGCTCCTACATCCTTTCAGAGATGCATGTTATCCATCTTCTCTGACATGGTGGAGAAATTCCTGGAAGTCTTCATGGATGACTTCTCAGTATATGGAGACTCATTTAACTCCTGTCTTGACCACCTAGCACTTGTCCTAAAAAGGTGCCAAGAGACTAACCTGGTTTTAAACTGGGAGAAATGTCACTTTATGGTGACTGAGGGAATTGTCTTTGGGCACAAAATTTCAAGCAGGGGAATAGAGGTGGATAAGGCAAAGGTAGAGGTAATTGAAAAATTACCACCACCTGCCAATGTAAAGGCAATCAGAAGCTTTCTGGGTCATGCAGGATTCTATAGAAGGTTTATAAAGGATTTTTCGAAAATTGCAAAATCTTTGAGCAACCTGCTAGCTGCTGACACACCATTTGTGTTTGATACACAGTGTCTGCAGGCATTTGAGACCCTGAAAGCCAAGCTGGTCACAGTACCAGTCATCTCTGCACCAGACTGGACATCGCCATTTGAACTAATGTGTGATGCCAGTGACCATGCCATTGGTGTAGTGTTGGGACAGAGGCATAACAAACTTCTGCACGTCATTTATTATGCCAGCCGTGTTCTAAATGATGCACAGAAGAATTACACAACCACAGAAAAAGAGTTACTTGCAGTGGTCTATGCCATTGACAAGTTTAGATCCTATCTAGTGGGATCCAAAGTGATTGTGTACACTGACCATGCTGCTCTTAAATACTTACTCACAAAGCAGGATTCAAAACCCAGGCTTATAAGATGGGTGTTGCTTCTGCAAGAGTTTGATATAGAAATAAGAGACAGAAAAGGGATAGAGAACCAAGTAGCTGATCATCTGTCCCGAATAGAACCAGTAGCTGGGGCGTCCCTCCCTTCTACTGAGATCTCTGAGACTTTCCCAGATGAGCAACTCTTTGCCATTCAGGAAGCTCCATGGTTTGCAGATATTGCAAATTATAAAGCTGTGAGGTTCATACCCCAGGAGTACAGCAGAGTGCAAAGAAAGAAATTAATTTCAGATGCTAAGTACTACCTATGGGATAAGCCATATCTCTTTAAGAGATGTGCAGACGGAATGATCCGCAGATGTGTACCCAGAGAAGAAGCACAACGGATCCTATGGGACTGCCATGGATCACAGTATGGAGGACATTTTGGAAGTGAGCGAACAGCCACTAAAGTCCTCCAATGTGGCTTCTACTGGCCTACTCTCTATAGAGATGCCCGAGAGTTTGTGCGTAACTGTGACAGTTGCCAAAGAGCTGGTAACTTGCCTCACGAATATGCCATGCCTCAACAAGGGATATTAGAGATTGAATTGTTTGATGTATGGGGGATTGACTTCATGGGTCCATTCCCACCATCATACTCAAACACTTACATTCTGGTGGCAGTGGACTATGTATCTAAGTGGGTAGAAGCAATTGCTACACCCACTAATGATACCAAGACCGTGCTGAAATTCCTCCAAAAACACATCTTCAGTAGGTTTGGTGTTTGATGAGCGGATAATTTGTATACTTTTTGGCATTGTTTTTAGTATGTTTTTGATATGATCTAGTTAGTTTTTAGTATATTTTTATTAGTTTTTAGTTAAAATTCACTTTTCTGGACTTTACTATGAGTTTGTGTGTTTTTCTATGATTTCAGGTATTTTCTGGCTGAAATTGAGGGACCTGAGCAAAAATCTGATTCAGAGACCAAAAAGGACTGCAGATGCTGTTGGATTCTGACCTCCCTGCACTCAATGTGGATTTTCTGGAGCTACAGAAGCCCATTTGGCGCGCTCTCAACGGCGTTGGAAAGTAGACATCCTGGGCTTTTCAGCAATATATGATAGTCCATACTTTGCCCAAGATTTGATGGCCCAAACCGGCGTTCAAAGTCACCTCAAGAAATCCCAGCGTTAAACGCTGGAACTGGCACCCAAATGGGAGTTAAACGCCCAAACTGGCACTAAAGCTGGTGTTTAACTCCAAGAGGAGTCTCTGCACGGAATTTGCTTCATTGCTCAGCCCAAGCACACACCAAGTGGGCCCGGAAGTGGATTTTTATGTCATTTACTCATTTCTGTACACCTTAGGCTACTAGTTCTTATAAGTAGGACCTTTTACTATTGTATTTTCATCTTTGGACATCTAGTTCTTAGATCATGATAGAGGACTTTGGTAGCTATCTTCATTTTATGCTATCTTAGATCATTGGGAGGCTGGCCATTCGGCCATGCCTAGACCTTATGCTTATGTATTTTCAACGGTGGAGCTTCTACACACCATAGATTAAGGTGTGGAGCTCTGCTGTACCTCGAGTATTAATGCAATTACTATTGTTCTTCCATTCAATTCCGCTTGTTCTTGTTCCAAGATATCACTTGTTCTTCAACTTGATGAAGGTGATGATTGACGCCCATCACCATTCTCACTCATGAACAAAGTGACTGACAACCACTCTTGTTCTACAAGCATTTGAGGCTTGGTGAATATCTCTTGGATTCCTGATTGCACGATGCATGGTTGATCGCCTGACAACCGAGTGCTCGCCTGACAAACGAGCCAACCATTCCGTGAGATCAGAGTCTTCGTGGTATAGGCAGGACCTGATGGCGGCATTCAAGAGAATCCGGAAGGTCTAAACCTTGTCTGTGGTATTCTGAGAAGGATTCAATGATTGAATGACTGTGACGTGCTTCAAACCTGTAACCTACTGGGCGTTAGTGACAGACGCAAAAGAGTGATTCTATTCCGGTAGGGGAGGGAACCAAACCGGTGATTAGCCGCACTGTGACAGAGTGCATGAGCATTAGTTTTCACTGCGAGGATGGGAGGTAGCTGCTGACAACAGTGAGACCCTACACGAGCTTGCCATGGAAAGGAGTAAGAAGAATTGGATGAAGGCAGTAGGAAAGCAGAGAGACGGAAGGGAAGGCGTCTTCACACGCTTATCTGAAGTTCCTACCAATGAATTACATAAGTATCTCTATCTTTACCTTTGTGTTATTTTCGTTCATCACTATATCCATTTGAGTTTGCCTGACTAAGATTTACAAGATGACCATAGCTTGCTTCAATACTAACAATCTCCGTGGGATCGACCCTTACTCGCGTAAGGTTTATTACTTGGACGACCCAGTGCACTTGCTGATTAGTTGTGCGAAGTTGTGTAATGCCATGGTATTGAGCCACCACGTGTTTGGAGCCATTACCGGGGATTATGAGAGTTGTGAAAAAGTAATGTTCACAATTTCGCACTACCAAGTTTTTGGCGCCGTTGCTGGGGATTGTTTAGGCTGGACAACTGACTGTTCATCTTGTTGCTTAGATTAGGTATTTATTTTTTTCGAAATTCTTGAAGATGAATTCTAGAGTTTCATGATGATTTGTTGAAATCTGGCTGGCTGAGAAGCCATGTCTAATTTCATTGGACCGAGGTTTCAACTTATCACCACAAAAGCTTGTGATTTCTTATCAATCTTGCTTTTGGAGTAGTGATCTGCTAAGGCTTGGCTGGCCTCTGGCCATGTCTAGTGTTTTGGACCGAAGCTTTCTTTGAAAGCTTGGCTGGCTGTGAAGCCATGTCTAATTCCTGGACCGGAGTCTTAGACTAGCATTGCACTGATTCCTGGAATTCTCATTAAGAATTTTGATATCTTTTTCCACTTAATTTTCGAAAAACACAAAAAAAAAAATTTTACAAAAAAATCATAAAATCCAAAAATATTTCTTGTTTGAGTCTAGTCCCATCATAAGTTTGGTGTCAATTGCATGCATTCATATGTCTTATTGATCTCCAAGATGTTCTTGATGATTTGCTTGATCTGATCTTTGAATTCTATTGACTTGAGTGTTTTGTGTGTCTCATATGCATTTTCGTTTTGTTAGTGTCAGTAGTATACAAACTGCTAAGTTTGGTGTCTCGCATGCATTGTCATTTGATTCTTGTTGCATTTTGGTTTGTCCTTATTATTAAAAATCCAAAAATATTTTTAATTTGTGTCTTTTCAAGTCAATAATACAGAGAATTGAAGATTCAGAACATACAGCAGAGGAATTGCACAGAAAAAGCTGGGCGTTCAAAACGCCCAGTGAAGAAGGACAGACTGGCGTTTAAACGCCAGCCAGGGTACCTGGTTGGGCGTTTAACGCCCAAAAGGGTAGCATTTTGGGCGTTAAACGCCAGAATGGATACCATTCTGGGCGTTTAACGCCAGGATGGCTAAAGGGGGAAGATTTTGTTTTCAAATCAATTTTTTTTTCTCTAAGTTTTCAAAATTTCTTCCAAATCAAATCTTTTTCAAATCAATTTTTCAATCAAATCTTTTTCAAAATTAACTTCTTTCCTTTTTCAAAGAAACTTACTATCAATTAATGATTTGATTCAACATTTCAAGTATGTTGCCTTTTCTGTTGAGAAATGTTTAATGTTTGAATCATATCTTTTCTTGTTAAGTCAAGTTTTTAATTTTCAAATCAAATCTTTTTAAAATGTTTTTCAAATCATATCTTCTCAATCACATCTTTTTTAAAACCAATCATATCTTCTTAACCACATCTTTTTCAAAATAGTTTTCAATCAAATCCTTTTGATTTCTAATTTCAAAATCTTTTTCAAAAATCACTTGATTTCTTTTCCATTTTCATTTTCGAAAATTAAGTAATGTTTTTCAAAAATGTTTTCAAAATTTTTCACTTAATTTCAAAAATTACTTCCCTCCTTCTCACATCCTTCTATTTGTGGACTAACACTATCCCTTAATGCAAAATTCGAACTTCATCTCCTTTGTTAAGTTCGAATTTTCCACTTCTGTCTTCTACTCTTCTTTTCCTCTGACACTTCAAGGAATCTCTATACTGTGACATAGAGGATTCCATATTTTCTTGTTCTCTTCTCTTTCTTATGAGCAGGAGCAAAGACAAAGGCATTCTTGTTGAGGCTGATCCTGAACCTGAAAGGACCTTAAAGAGAAAGCTTAGAGAAGCCAAGGCACAACTCTCTTTAGAGCACTTGAACGAACTCTTCAAGGAAGAGGAACATATGGCAGCCGAAAACAACAACAATGCCAACAATGCAAGGAAGGTGCTGGGTGACTTTACTGCACCTACTCCCAACTTCTATGGGAGAAGCATCTCTATCCCTACCATTGGAGCAAACAACTTTGAGCTTAAGCCTCAATTAGTTTCTCTAATGCAACAGAATTGCAAGTTTCATGGACTTCCATTGGAAGATCCTCATCAGTTTTTAGCTGAGTTCTTGCAAATCTGTGACACAGTCAAGACTAATGGGGTTGACCCTGAGGTCTACAGGCTGATGCTATTCCCTTTTGCTGTAAGAGACAGAGCTAGAACATGGTTGGATTCTCAACCTAAAGAAAGCCTGGACTCTTGGGAAAAGCTAGTCAATGCCTTCTTGGCAAAGTTCTTTCCACCTCAAAAATTGAGTAAGCTTAGAGTGGAAGTCCAAACCTTCAGACAGAAGGAAGGAGAATCCCTCTATGAAGCTTGGGAAAGATACAAACAATTGATCAGAAAGTGTCCCACTGATATGCTTTCTGAATGGAGCATCATAGGTATTTTCTATGATGGTCTCTCTGAACTGTCCAAGATGTCTTTGGATAGCTCTTCTGGAGGATCTCTTCATCTGAAGAAGACGCCTACTGAAGCTCAAGAACTGATTGAAATGGTTGCAAATAACCAATTCATGTACACTTCTGAAAGAAATCCTGTGAACAATGGGACTAGTCAGAAGAAAGGAGTTCTTGAGATTGACACTCTGAATGCCATTTTGGCTCAGAATAGAATATTGACCCAACAAGTCAATATGATTTCTCAAAGTCTGTCTGGAATGCAAAATGCACCAAGCAGTACTAAGGAAGCTTCATCTGAGGAAGAAGCTTATGATCCTGAGAACCCTTCAATAGAAGAGGTGAATTACATGGGAGAACCCTATGGAAACACCTATAATCCTTCATGGAGGAATCATCCAAATCTTTCATGGAAGGATCAACAGAGACCCCAACAAGGTTTCAATAACAATAATGGTGGAAGAAACAGGTTTAGCAATAGCAAGCCTTTTCCATCATCTTCTCAGCAACAGACAGAGAGTTCCAAGCAGAATACCTCTGACTTGGCAACCATGGTCTCTGATCTAATCAAAACCACTCAAAGTTTCATGACTGAAACTAGATCTTCCATTAGGAATTTGGAAGGACAAGTGGGTCAGCTGAGCAAGAAAATTACTGAACTTCCTCCAAGCACTCTCCCAAGCAATACTGAAGAAAATCCAAAAGGAGAGTGCAAGGCCATCAATATGGCCGAATTCTGGGAGGAAGAAGTGGCAGTGAACGCCACTGAGGAAGGCCTCACTGGGCGTCCACTGACCTCCAATGAGTTCCCCAATGAGGAACCTTGGGAATCTGAGGCTCAAACTGAGACCATAGAGATTCCATTGGACTTACTTCTGCCATTCATGAGCTCTGATGAGTATTCTTCCTCTGAAGAGGATGAGTATGTCACTGAGGAGCAAGTTGCTAAATACCTTGGAGCAATCATGAAGCTAAATGACAAGTTATTTGGAAATGAGACTTGGGAGGATGAACCCCCTTTGCTCACCAAAGAACTGGATAACTTGTCTAGGCAGCAATTGCCTCAAAAGAGGCAGGACCCTGGGAAGTTTTCTATACCTTGTACCATAGGCACCATGACCTTCAAGAAGGCCTTGTGTGACTTAGGATCAAGTGTAAACCTCATGCCCCTCTCTGTAATGGAGAAATTAGGGATCTATGAGGTACAAGCTGCAAAAATCTCACTAGAGATGGCAGACAACTCAAGAAAACAAGCTTATGGACTTGTAGAGGATGTTTTGGTGAAGATTGAAGACCATTACATCCCTACTGATTTCATAGTCCTAGAGACTGGGAAATGCAGGGATGAATCCATCATCCTTGGCAGACCCTTCCTAGCCACAGCAAAGGCTGTGATTGATGTTGATAGAGGAGAGTTGATCATTCAAGTGAATGAAGAATCCTTGGTGTTTAAGGCCCAAGGATATACCTCTGTCATCATGGAGAGGAAGCATGAAGGGCTTCTCTCAAAACAGAGCCAAACAGAGCCCCCACAACCAAACTCTAAGTTTGGTGTTGAACCCCCACATTCAAACTCTAAGTTTGGTGTTGGGAGGTTCCAACACGGTTCTGAGCATTTCTGAGGCTCCATGAGAGTCCTCTGTCAAGCTAATGACAATAAAGAAGCGCTTGTTGGGAGGCAACCCAATGTTTTCTAATTAATTATTTTCTTTTGTTATTTTATCTTTTTTGTAGGTTGATGATCATAAGAAGTCACAAAAACAATGAAAAAAGCAAAAACAAAATGAAAAATAGGAAGAAAAACAGCACACCCTGGAGGAAGATGCTGCTGGCGTTTAAACGCCAGTCAGCCTAGCAGTTGGGCGTTTAACGCCCAGTCTGGCACCCTTCTGGGCGTTTAACGCCAGAAAGGGGCACCAGACTGGCGTTAAACGCCAGTAAAGGGCAAGAACCTGGCGTTAAACGCCAGGAATGGGCACCAGCCCGGCGTTTAACGCCAGAAATGGCTCAAAACGTGGATTTTGATGCCATTTGGTGCAAGGATCCCTTTTCCTTGACACTACAGGATCTGTGGACCCCACAGGACCCTACCATCACTCTCTCTCTTCTTCCCCCATTCACCAATCACCTCAACACCTCTTCCCCAAAAACCCCTCACCTATCAAATCCTACCCTTCTCTTCACCACTCACATCCATCCTTCATAAATCCCCACCAACCTCACCCTTCAAATTCAAACCACTTTCCCTCCCAAACCCACCCATAATGGCCGAACCATTCACCCCCCTCTCTCCTATATATACCCCTCTTCAACCCTTCATTTTCACACAACCTAAACACCACTTCTCCCCCTCTTTGGCCGAATTCACCACCATCTCCCTCTTCCTCATTTCTTTTTCTTCTACTCTCTTCTTTCTTCTTTTGCTCGAGGACGAGCAAACATTTTAAGTTTGGTGTGGTAAAAGCGTTGCTTTTTCGTTTTTCCATAACCATTATGGCATCCAAGGCCGGAGAAACCTCTAGAAAGAGGAAAGGGAAGGCAAAGGCTTCCACCTCCGAGTCATGGGAGATGGATAGATTCATCTCAAAGGTGCATCAAGTCCACTTCTATGAAGTTGTGGCCTTGAAGAAGGTGATCCCCGAGGTCCCTTTTTCACTCAAAAAGGGTGAATATCCGGAGATCCGACATGAGATCCGAAGAAGAGGTTGGGAAGTTCTTACCAACCCCATTCAACAAGTCGGAATCTTGATGGTTCAAGAGTTCTATGCCAATGCATGGATCACCAAGAACCATGACCAAAGTGTGAACCCGAATCCAAAGAATTATCTTACTATGGTTCGGGGGAAATACTTGGATTTTAGTCCGGAGAGTGTGAGGGTGGCGTTCAACTTGCCTATGATGCAAGGAGATGAACATCCTTACACTAGAAGGATCAACTTTGATCAAAGGTTGGACCAAGTCCTCACAATTATATGTGAAGAGGGCGCACAATGGAAGCAAGATTCAAGAGGAAAGCCGGTCCAATTGAGAAGGCATGACCTCAAGCCCGTGGCTAGAGGGTGGTTAGAGTTCATACAACGCTCAATCATCCCCACTAGCAACCGGTCCGAAGTTACCATAGACCGGGCCATCATGATCCACAGCATCATGATTGGAGAAGAAATAGAAGTTCATGAGGTTATAGCCCAAGAACTCTATAAAGTGGCGGACAAGACCTCCACCTTGGCAAGGTTAGCCTTTCCTCATCTCATTTGTCACCTCTGTTATTCAGTTGGAGTTGACATAGAGGGAGACATCCCCATTGATGAGGACAAGCCCATCACCAAGAAAAGGATGGAGTACACAAGAGATCCCACTCATCATGAAATCCCTGAAATTCCTCAAGGGATGAATTTTCCTCCACAAAACTATTGGGAGCAACTACACACCTCCCTAGGAGAGTTGAGTTCCAACATGGGACAACTAAGGGTGGAGCATCAAGAACACTCCATCATCCTTCATGAGATTAGAGAAGATCAAAGAATCATGAGGGAGGAGCAACAAAGACAAGGAAGAGACATTGAGGAGCTCAAGCACTCCATAGGATCTTCAAAAGCAAGAAAGAGCCGCCATCACTAAGGTGGACCCGTTCTTTGATTTCCTTGTTATTTGTTCTTCTGTTTTTTGAAAATTTATATGTTTATCCATGTTTGTGTCTTGTGATCATTAGTGTCTTAGTGTCTATGTCTTAAAGTTATGAATGTCCTATGAATCCATCACCTTTCTTGAATAAAAATGTGCTTAATTGAAAAAGGAAGAATTGCATGAATTTTGAATTTTATAATAGTTTAATTATTTTGATGTGGTGGTAATATTTTTGTTCTCTGAATGTATGCTTAAACAGTGCATATGTATCTTGAATTTGTGGTTCATGAATGATGGCTCTTGAAAGAATGATGAAAAAAGAGACATGTTACTGAGGATCTGAAAAATCATTAAAATGATTCTTGAAGCAAGAAAAAGCATTTCCATTCAAAAAAAAAACCGAAAAAAAAGAGAGAAAAACGAAAAAAAAATAGGAAAATAAAGAGTTGTGATCCAAGGCAAATAAGAGTGTGCTTTAAGAACCCTGGACACCTCTAATTGGGGACTTTAGCAAAGCTGAGTCACAATCTGAAAAGGTTCACCCAATTATGTGTCTGTGGCATGTATGTATCCGGTGGTAATACTGGAAGACAGAGTGCTTTGGGCCACAGCCAAGACTCAATAAATAGCTATGTTCAAGAATCATCATACTTCACTAAGAGAATCATTAGCACTATCTGGACTCTGAGTTCCTAAAGAAGCCAACCATTCTGAATTTCAAAGGATAGAGTGAGATGCCAAAACTATTCAGAGGCAAAAAGTTAAAAGCCCCGCTCATCTAATTAATACTGATCTTCACAGATGTTTTTGGAATTCATTGCATATTCTCTTCTTTTTATCTTATTTGATTTTCAGTTGCTTGGGGACAAGCAACAATTTAAGTTTGGTGTTGTGATGAGCGGATAATTTGTATACTTTTTGGCATTGTTTTTAGTATGTTTTTTATATGATCTAGTTAGTTTTTAGTATATTTTTATTAGTTTTTAGTTAAAATTCACTTTTCTGGACTTTACTATGAGTTTGTGTGTTTTTCTGTGATTTCAGGTATTTTCTGGCTGAAATTGAGGGACCTGAGCAAAAATCTGATTCAGAGACCAAAAAGGACTGCAGATGCTGTTGGATTCTGACCTCCCTTCACTCAAAGTGGATTTTCTGGACCTACAGAAGCCCAATTGGCGCGCTCTCAACGGCGTTGGAAAGTAGACATCCTGGGCTTTCCAGCAATATATGATAGTCCATACTTTGCCCAAGATTTGATGGCCCAAACCGGCGTTCAAAGTCACCTCAAGAAATCCCAGCGTTAAACGCTGGAACTGGCACCCAAATGGGAGTTAAACGCCCAAACTGGCACTAAAGCTGGCGTTTAACTCCAAGAGGAGTCTCTGCACGAAATTTTCTTCATTGCTCAGCCCAAGCACACACCAAGTGGGCCCGGAAGTGGATTTTTATGTCATTTACTCATTTCTGTACACCTTAGGCTACTAGTTCTTATAAGTAGGACCTTTTACTATTGTATTTTCATCTTTGGACATCTAGTTCTTAGATCATGATAGAGGACTTTGGTAGCTATCTTCATTTTATGCTATCTTAGATCATTGGGAGGCTGGCCATTCGGCCATGCCTAGACCTTATGCTTATGTATTTTCAACGGTGGAGCTTCTACACACCATAGATTAAGGTGTGGAGCTCTGCTGTACCTCGAGTATTAATGCAATTACTATTGTTCTTCCATTCAATTTCGCTTGTTCTTGTTCCAAGATATCACTTGTTCTTCAACTTGATGAAGGTGATGATTGACGCCCATCACCATTCTCACTCATGAACAAAGTGACTGACAACCACTCTTGTTCTACAAGCATTTGAGGCTTGGTGAATATCTCTTGGATTCCTGATTGCACGATGCATGGTTGATCGCCTGACAACCGAGTGCTCGCCTGACAAACAAGCCAACCATTCCGTGAGATCAGAGTCTTCGTGGTATAGGCAGGACCTGATGGCGGCATTCAAGAGAATCCGGAAGGTCTAAACCTTGTCTGTGGTATTCTGAGAAGGATTCAATGATTGAATGACTGTGACGTGCTTCAAACCTGTAACCTACTGGGCGTTAGTGACAGACGCAAAAGAGTGATTCTATTCCGGTAGGGGAGGGAACCAAACCGGCGATTAGCCGCACTGTGACAGAGTACATGAGCATTAGTTTTCACTGCGAGGATGGGAGGTAGCTGCTGACAACAGTGAGACCCTACACGAGCTTGCCATGGAAAGGAGTAAGAAGAATTGGATGAAGGCAGTAGGAAAGCAAAGAGACGGAAGGGAAGGCGTCTTCACACGCTTATCTGAAGTTCCTACCAATGAATTACATAAGTATCTCTATCTTTACCTTTGTG
Organism: Arachis hypogaea; assembly: GCF_003086295.3. Taxonomy (NCBI): domain Eukaryota; kingdom Viridiplantae; phylum Streptophyta; class Magnoliopsida; order Fabales; family Fabaceae; genus Arachis; species Arachis hypogaea. Next base: position 92,913,323 of record NC_092039.1, read on the forward strand.
TTATTTTCGTTCATCACTATATCCATTTGAGTTTGCCTGACTAAGATTTACAAGATGACCATAGCTTGCTTCAATACTAACAATCTCCGTGGGATCGACCCTTACTCGCGTAAGGTTTATTACTTGGACGACCCAGTGCACTTGCTGGTTAGTTGTGCGAAGTTGTGTAATGCCATGGTATTGAGCCACCACGTGTTTGGAGCCATTACCGGGGATTATGAGAGTTGTGAAAAAGTAATGTTCACAATTTCGCGCTACCAAGTTTTTCACAATTTCGCGCTACCAGTGTTCCCAGAGTACTAATCAGTGACGGGGGCACTCATTTCTGCAATAAACAGCTATACTCTACTATGGTCAGATATGGAATTAGCCACAAAGTGGCAACTCCGTATCATGCACAGACAAATGGGCAAGCTGAAGTCTTTAACAGAGAGCTAAAAAGAATCCTAGAACGGACTGTGATAGCCCGAAGAAAGGATTGGGCAAAGAGTTTGGATGATGCTCTGTGGGCATACAGAACAACATTCAAGACTCCTATAGGAACCTCTCCATACCAACTGGTGTATGGGAAGGCCTGTCATCTGCCCGTGGAACTGGAACATAAAGCCTACTGGGCAACCAGGTTCCTAAACATGGACGCTCAGTTAGCTGGTGAAAAAAGATTGCTCCAGCTAAATGAGCTAGAGGAGTTCAGACTCAATGCCTTTGAAAATGCAAAAATTTATAAGGAAAAGGCAAAGAAGTGGCATGACAAGAAATTGTCATCCAGAGTCTTTGAGCCAGGACAAAAAGTTCTGCTATTCAACTCTAGGCTCAGATTGTTCCCAGGAAAGCTTAAATCTCGTTGGAGGGGTCCGTATGTGATTACAGGAGTATCACCATATGGATATGTTGAGCTCCAGGATGCTGAGTCTGACAAAAAGTTCATTGTTAATGGACAGAGGATCAAGCATTATCTTGAAAACAATTTTGAGCAAGAATGCTCAAAACTGAGACTTGAGTGATTCTCAGTAAAGGTCCAGCTAAAGACAGTAAAGAAGCGCTTGCTGGGAGACAACCCAGTCATTAGCAGGTTATATGTTTTGTTTCTACAAGGGCAAGTATCAAAAATGAAGGAATTCACAGAGTTACAGAAAGATTCAGTGCAAAAAGCAGAGAAAAAGAGCTTACTGGCAAAAAAATGCCAGTGATGAGCGGATAATTTGTACGCTTTTTGGCATTGTTTTTAGTATCTTTTTAGTATGATCTAGTTAGTTTTTAGTATATTTTTATTAGTTTTTAGTTAAAATTCACTTTTCTGGACTTTACTATGAGTTTGTGTGTTTTTCTGTGATTTCAGGTATTTTCTGGCTGAAATTGAAGGACCTGAGCAAAAATCTGATTCAGAGACTAAAAAGGACTGCAGATGCTGTTGGATTCTGACCTCCCTGCAGTCGAAGTGAATTTTCTGGAGCTACAGAAGCCCAATTGCCGCGCTCTCAATGGCGTTGGAAAGTAGACATCCTGGGCTTTCCAGCAATATATTATAGTCTATACTTTGCCCAAGATTTGATGGCCCAAACCGGCGATCAAAGTCACCCACAGAAATCCCAGCGTTAAACGCCGGAACTGGCACCAAAATGGGAGTTAAACGCCCAAACTGGCATAAAAGCTGGCGTTTAACTCCAAGAGGAGTCTCTACACGAAAATGCTTCATTGCTCAGCCCAAGCACACACCAAGTGGGCCCGGAAGTGGATTTTTATGTCATTTACTCATCTCTGTACACCCTAGGCTACTAGTTCTCTATAAGTAGGACCTTTTACTATTGTATTGAGATATCTGGGTAGTTATCTTTGTTTTAATGCTATCTTAGATCATTGGGAGGCTGGCCATTCGACCATGCCTAGACCTTGTTCTTATGTATTTTCAACGGTGGAGTTTCTACACACCATAGATTAAGGTGTGGAGCTCTGCTGTACCTCGAGTATTAATGCAATTAATATTGTTCTTCTATTCAATTCCGCTTGTTCTTGTTCTAAGATATCACTTGTTCTTCAACTTGATGAATGTGATGATCCGTGACACTCATCATCATTCTCACCTATGAACGTGTGACTGACAACCACCTCCGTTCTACCTTCGACTGGGTGAATATCTCTTGGATTCTTTAACCGAAATCTTCGTGGTATAGGCTAGAACTGATGGCGGCATTCAAGAGAATCCGGAAGGTCTAACCTTGTCTGTGGTATTCTGAGTAGGATTCAATGATTGAATGACTGTGACGTGATTCAAACTCCTGAGGGCGGGGCGTTAGTGACAGACGCAAAAGAATCACTGGATTCTATTCCGGCCTGATTGAGAACCGACAGATGGATAGCCGTGCCGTGACAGGGTGCGTTGAACATTTCCACTGAGAGGATGGGAGGTAGCCACTGACAACGGTGAAACCCTTGCTTAAGCTTGCCATGGAAAGGAGGAAGAAGGATTGAATGAAGATAGTAGGAAAGCAGAGAGACGGAAGGGAAGGCATCTTCATACGCTTATCTGAAATTCCTACCAATGAATTACATAAGTATCTCTATCTTTATCTTATGTTTTATGCGTTTATCACCATACCCATTTGAGTTTGCCTGACTAAGATTTACAAGGTGACCATAGCTTGCTTCATACCAACAATCTCTGTGGGATCGACCCTTACTCATGTAAGGTTTATTACTTGGACGACCCAGTACACTTGCTGGTTAGTTGTGCGAAGTTGTGTTTATGCCATGGTATTGAACACCAAGTTTTTGGATTCATTACCGGGGATTATTTGATTTGTGAAAAGTATTGATCACAATTTCGCGCTACCAAGTTTTTGGCGCCGTTGCCGGGGATTGTTCGAGTATGGACAACTGACGGTTCATCTTGTTGCTTAGATTAGGTATTTTTTTTCGAAATTCTTGAAGATGAATTCTAGAGTTTCATGATGATTTGTTGAAATCTGGCTGGCTGTGAAGCCATGTCTAATTTCATTGGACCGAGGTTTCAACTTATCATCACAAGAGCTTGTTGATTTTTATCAATCTTGCTGTTGGAGCAGTGATCTGCTAAGGCTTGGCTGGCCATTGGCCATGTCTAGTGTTTTGGACCGAAGCTTTCTTTGAAAGCTTGGCTGGCTGTGAAGCCATGTCTAATTCCTGGACCGGAGTCTTAGACTAGCATTGCACTGATTCCTGGAATTCTCATTAAGAATTTTGATACCTTTATTTTCTTTTTCCACTTAATTTTCAAAAAAAGCACAAAAAAAAAATTTTTACAAAGTCATAAAATCCAAAAATATTTCTTGTTTGAGTCTAGTGTCTCATGTTAAGTTTGGTGTCAATTGCATGCTTTCATTCATGTGTCTTAGTGATCTTCAAGATGTTCTTGATGATTTCTTACTCTAATCTTTAAATTCTCTTGACTTGAGTGTTTTGTGTGTCTCATATGCATTCTCATTTTATTAGTGTCAGTAGTATACAAACTGCTAAGTTTGGTGTCTTGCATGCATTGTTATTTGATTCTTTGTGCATTTTGATTTTTCCTTATTATTAAAAACCCAAAAATATTTTTAATTTGTGTCTTCTCAAGTCAATAATACAGAGAATTGAAGATTCAGAACATACAGCAGAGGAATTATACAGAAAAAGCTGGGCGTTCAAAATGCCCAGTGAAGAAGGACAGACTGGCGTTTAAACGCCAGCCAGGGTACCTGGTTGGGCGTTTAACGCCCAAAAAGGTAGTGTTTTGGGCGTTAAACGCCAGAATGTGCACCATTCTGGGCGTTTAACGCCAGGATGGCACAAGAGGGAAGATTCTGTTTTTCAATGCAATTTTTTTTTCAGTTTTCAAACTTTTTCAAAATCAAATCTTTTTCAAATCATATCTTTTCAATCAAATCTTTTTCAAAATCAATTTCTCTCTATTTTTTAAAAATACTTGCTATCAATCAATGATTTGATTCAACATTTCAAGTATGTTGCATTTTCTGTTGAGAAAGGTTTAATGTTTGAATCATATCTTTTCTTGTTAGCCAAGTCATTGATTTTCAAAATCAAATCTTTTTAAAATGTTTTTCAAATCATATATTCTCAATCACACCTTTTTAAAACTAATCATATCTTCTTAACCACATCTTTTTCAAAATAGTTTTCAATCAAATCTTTTTGATTTCTAATTTCAAAATCTTTTTCAAAAATCACTTGATTTCTTTTCCACTTTCATTTTCGAAAATCAATTAGTATTTTTCAAAAATGTTTTCAAAATCTTTTACTTAATTTTCGAAAATTACTTCCCTTCTTCTCACATCCTTCTATTTATGGACTAACACTATTCCTTAATGCAAAATTCGAACTCCATCTCCTTTGATAAGTTCGAATTTTCTACTTCTGTCTTCTACTTTTCTTTTCCTCTGACACCTAAAGGAATCTCTATACTGTGATATAGAGGATTCCACATTTTCTTGTTCTCTTCTCTTTCTTATGAGCAGGAGCAAGGACAAAAGCATTCTTGTTAAGGCTGATCCTGAACCCGAAAGGACCTTAAAGTGAAAGCTAAGAGAAGCCAAGGCACAACTCTCTGTAGAGGACCTAACAGAAATCTTCAAAGAAGAAGAATCCATGGCAGCCGAAAACAACAACAATGCCAACAATGCAAGGAAGGTGCTGGGTGACTTTACTGCACCTACTCCCAACTTTTATGGGAGAAGCATCTCTATCCCTGCCATTGGAGCGAACAACTTTGAGCTTAAGCCTCAATTAGTTTCTCTAATGCAACAGAATTGCAAGTTCCATGGACTTCCATTGGAAGATCCTCATCAGTTTTTAGCTGAATTCTTGCAAATCCGTGACATTGTCAAGACTAATGGGGTTGACCCTGAGGTCTATAGACTTATGCTATTCCCTTTTGCTGTAAGAGACAGAGCTAGGACATGGTTGGACTCTCAACCTAAAGAAAGCCTAGACTCTTGGGAAAAGCTAGTCAATGCCTTCTTGGCAAAATTCTTTCCACCTCAAAAATTGAGTAAGCTTAGAGTGGAAGTCCAAACCTTCAGACAGAAGGAAGGAGAATCCCTCTATGAAGCTTGGGAAAGATACAAACAATTAATCAGAAAGTGTCGCTCTGATATGCTTTCTGAATGGAGCATCATAGGTATTTTCTATGATGGTCTCTCTGAACTATCCAAGATGTCTTTGGATAGCTCTGCTGGAGGATCTCTTCATTTGAAGAAGACGCCTACAGAAGCTCAAGAGCTAATTGAAATGGTTGCAAATAACCAATTCATGTACACTTCTGAAAGAAATCCTGTAAACAATGGGACTAGTCAGAAGAAAGGAGTTCTTGAGATTGACACTCTGAATGCCATATTGGCTTAGAACAAAATATTGACTCAACAAGTCAATATGATTTCTCAAAGTCTGTCTGGAATGCAAAATGCACCAAGCAGTACTAAAGAAGCTTCATCTGAGGAAGAAGTTTATGATCCTGAGAACCCTTCAATGGAAGAGGTGAATTACATGGGAGAACCCTATGGGAACACCTATAATTCTTCATGGAGAAATCATCCAAATTTCTCATGGAAGGATCAACAGAGACCTCAACAAGGTTTCAACAATAATAATGGTGGAAGAAATAGGTTTAGCAATAGCAAGCCTTTTCCATCATCTTCTCAGCAACAGACAGAGAGTTCTAAGCAGAATACCTCTGACTTAGCAACCATGGTCTCTGATCTAATCAAAACCACTCAAAGTTTCATGACTGAAACAAGGTCTTCCATTAGAAACGTGGAGGCACAAGTGGGTCAGCTGAGCAAGAAAATTACTTAACTCCCTCCTAGTACTCTTCCAAGCAATACAGAAGAAAATCCAAAAGGAGAGTGCAAGGCCATCAACATGGCCGAATTTTGGGAGGAAGGAGAGGCAGTGAACGCCACTGAGGAAGACCTCAATGGACGTCCACTGGCCTCCAATGAGTTCCCCCAAGAGGAACCATGGGAATCTGAGGCTCAAAATGAGACCATAGAGATTCCATTGGACTTACTTCTGCCATTCATGAGCTCTGATGAGTATTCTTCCTCTGAAGAGGATGAGTATGTCACCGAAGAGCAAGTTGCTAAATACCTTGGAGCAATCATGAAGTTAAATGACAAGTTATTTGGAAATGAGACTTGGGAGGATGAACCCCCTTTGCTCACCAAAGAATTAGATGACTTGTCCAGGCAGAACTTGCCTCAAAAGAGACAGGATCCTGGGAAGTTTTCAATACCTTGTACCATAAGCACCATGACCTTCAAGAAGGCCTTGTGTGACTTAGGGTCAAGTGTAAACCTCATGCCTCTCTCTGTAATGGAGAAGTTAGGAATCTCTGAGGTGCAAGCTGCAAAAATCTCACTAGAGATGGCAGACAATTCAAGAAAACAAGCCTATGGACTTGTAGAGGATGTTCTGGTAAAAGTTGAAGACCATTACATCCCTACTGATTTCATAGTCCTAGAGACTGGGAAGTGCATGGATGAATCCATCATCCTTGGCAGACCCTTCCTAGCCACAGCAAGGGCTGTGATAGATGTTGATAGAGGAGAGTTGATCATTCAAGTGAATGAAGAATCCTTGGTGTTTAAGGGCCAAGGATATCCCTCTGTCACCATGGAGAGGAAGCATGAAGAGCTCCTCTCAAAACAGAGCCAAACAGAGCCCCCACAGTCAAACTCTAAGTTTGGTGTTGGGAGGCCACAACCAAACTTTAAGTTTGGTGTTGAACCCCCACATTCAAACTCTAAGTTTGGTGTTGGGAGGTTCCAACATGGCTCTGAGCATCTGTGAGGCTCCATGAGAGCCCTCTGTCAAGCTACTGACATTAAAGAAGCGCTTGTTGGGAGGCAACCCAATGTTATATTTTATCTATTTTCTTTTGTTATTTTATTTTATTTTTTTTTTTTGTAGGTTGATGATCATGAGAAATCACAAAATCAGTGAAAAAAGCAAAAACAGAATGAAAAAAAAGAAGGAAAAACAGCACACCCTGGAGGAGAGCGCACTGGTGTTTAAACGCCAGTGAGGCTAGCAGATGGGCGTTTAACGCCCAGTCTGGCACCATTCTGGGCGTTTAACGCCAGAAAGGGGCACCAGACTGGCGTTAAACACCAGAAAAGGGTAAGAAGCTGGCGTTAAACGCTAGAAATGGGCACCAGCCCGGCGTTTAACGCCAGAATTGGCACAAAACGAGATTTTGCTTGCCATTTGGTGCAGGGATGACTTTTCCTTGACACCTCAGGATCTGTGGACCCCACAGGATCCCCACCTACCCCACCACTCTCTCTCTTCTTCTTCACCCATTCACCAATCACCTCAACACCTCTTCCCCAAAAACCCTTCACCTATCAAATCTCATCTTTCTCTTCACCACTCACATCCATCCTTCATAAAACCCCACCTACCTAACCATTCAAATTCAAAACACTTCCCCTCCCAAACCCACCCTCACATAGCCGAACCATCACCACCCCCCACTCCTATATAAACCCATCTTCACTCCTTCATTTTCACACAACCTAAACACCACTTCTCCCCCTTTTGGCCGAACCCAAAGCCATTCCCTTCTTCCTCATTTCTTCTTCTTCTACTCTCTTCTTTCTTCTTTTGCTCGAGGACGAGCAAACCTTTTAAGTTTGGTGTGGTAAAAGCATTGCTTTTTGTTTTTCCATAACCATTTATGGCATCCAAGGCCGGAGAAACCTCTAGATAGAGGAAAGGGAAGGCAAAAGCTTCCACCTCCGAGTCATGGGAGATGGAAAGATTCATCTCAAGGGTGCATCAAGACCACTTCTATGAAGTTGTGGCCTTGAAGAAGGTGATCCCCGAGGTCCCATTTTCACTCAAAAAGGGTGAATATCCGAAGATCCGACATGAGATCCGAAGAAGAGGTTGGGAAGTTCTTACCAACCCCATTCAACAAGTCGGAATCTTAATGGTTCAAGAGTTCTATGCCAATGCATGGATCACCAAGAACCATGATCAAAGTGTGAACCCGGATCCAAAGAATTATCTTACTATGGTTCGGGGGAAATACTTGGATTTTAGTCCGGAAAGTGTAAGGTTGGCATTCAATTTGCCCATGATGCAAGGAGATGAACATCCTTACACTAGAAGGGTCAACTTTGATCAAAGGTTGGACCAAGTCCTCACAGTCATATGTGAAGAGGGCGCCCAATGGAAGAGAGATTCAAGAGGGAAGCCGGTTCAATTGAGAAGGCATGACCTCAAACCTGTGGCTAGAGGATGGTTGGAGTTTATCCAACGCTCAATCATTCCCACTAGCAACCGGTCCGAAGTTACCATAGACCGGGCTATCATGATTCATAGCATCATGATTGGAGAAGAAATAGAAGTTCATGAGGTTATATCTCAAGAACTTTATAAGGTGGCGGACAAGTCTTCTACCTTGGCAAGGTTAGCCTTCCCTCATCTCATTTGTCACCTTTGTTATTCAGTTGGAGTTGACATAGAGGGAGACATCCCTATTGATGAGGACAAGCCCATCACCAAGAAGAGGATGGAGCACACAAGAGACCCCACTCATCATGAGATCCCTGAGATGCCTCAAGGGATGCACTTTCCTCCACAAAATTATTGGGAGCAACTAAACACCTCCCTAGGAGAATTAAGTTCCAACATGGGACAACTAAGGGTGGAGCATCAAGAACACTCCATCATCCTCCATGAAATTAGAGAAGATCAAAGAATCATGAGAGAGGAGCAACAAAGACAAGGAAGAGATATTGAGGAGCTCAAGCACTCCATAGGATCTTCAAGAGGAAGAAAGAGCCGCCATCACTAAGGTGGACCCGTTCTTTAATTTCCTTGTTCTTTATTTTCCTGTTTTTCGAAAATTAATGCTTATGTTTGTCCATGTTTGTGTCTTGTGATCATTAGTGTCTTAGTGTCTATGCCTTAAAGTTATGAATGTCCTATGAATCCATCACCTTTCTTAAATGAAAAATGTTCTTAATTGAAAAAGAAAGAATTGCATGAATTTTGAATTTTATAACAGTTTAATTATTTTGATGTGGTGGCAATACTTTTGTTCTCTGAATGTATGCTTAAACAGTGCATATGTCTTTAGAATTTGCGGTTCATGAATGTTGGCTCTTGAAAGAATGATGAAAAAGGAGACATGTTACTGAGGATCTGAAAAATCATAAAAATGATTCTTGAAGCAAGAAAAAGCAATGAAAAAAAAAATTCGAAAAAAAAGAAAAGAAAGAAAAAGAAAGAAATAAAGTTGTGATCCAAGGCAAAAAGAGTGTGCTTAAGAACCCTGGATACCTCTAATTGGGGACTCTAGCAAAGCTGAGTCACAATCTGAAAAGGTTCACCCAATTATGTGTCTGTGGCATGTATGTATCCGGTGGTAATACTGGAAGACAGAGTGCTTTGGGCCACGGCCAAGACTCAATAAGTAGCTATGTTCAAGAATCATCATACTTTACTAGGAGAATCAATAACACTATCTGGATTCTAAGTTCCTAAAGAAGCCAATCATTCTGAATTTCAAAGGATAGAGTGAGATGCCAAAACTATTCAGAGGCAAAAAGCTAAAAGCCCCGCTTATCTAATTAATACTGATCTTCATAGATGTTTTTGGAATTCATTGCATATTCTCTTCTTTTTATCTTATTTGATTTTCAGTTGCTTGGGGACAAGCAACAATTTAAGTTTGGTGTTGTGATGAGCGGATAATTTGTACGCTTTTTGGCATTGTTTTTAGTATGATCTAGTTAGTTTTTAGTATATTTTTATTAGTTTTTAGTTAAAATTCACTTTTCTGGACTTTACTATGAGTTTGTGTGTTTTTCTGTGATTTCAGGTATTTTCTGGCTGAAATTGAGGGACCTAAGCAAAAATCTGATTCAGAGACTAAAAAGGACTGCAGATGCTGTTGGATTCTAACCTCCCTGCACTCGAAGTGGATTTTCTGGAGCTACAGAAGTCCAATTGGCGCGCTCTCAACGGCGTTGGAAAGTAGACATCCTGGGCTTTCCAGCAATATATGATAGTCCATACTTTGTCCAAGATTTGATGGCCCAAACCGGCATTCAAAGTCATCCACAGAAATCCCAGCATTAAACGCCGGAACTGGCACCAAAATGGGAGTTAAACGTCCAAACTGGCATAAAAGCTGGCGTTTAACTCCAAGAGGAGTCTCTACACGAAAATGCTTTATTGCTCAGCCCAAGCACACACCAAGTGGGTCCGGAAGTGGATTTTTATGTCATTTACTCATCTCTGTACACCCTAGGCTACTAGTTCTCTATAAGTAGGACCTTTTACTATTGTATTGAGATATCTGGGTAGTTATCTTTGTTTTGATGCTATCTTAGATCATTGGGAGGCTGGCCATTCGGCCATGCCTAGACCTTGTTCTTATGTATTTTCAACGGTGGAGTTTCTACACACCATAGATTAAGGTGTGGAGCTCTGCTGTACCTCGAGTATTAATGCAATTACTATTGTTCTTCTATTCAATTCCGCTTGAATATCTCTTGGATTCTTTAACCGGAATCTTCGTGGTATAGGATAGAACTGATGGCGCACTACAAGAAAAACACCCATTCAGGTACACTTGAAAAGTGTAGCCAAAAGTGAAAAAAAATGATGCCTTAGGCTACGGCTACGCTTTTTGGGCTACGGCTACGCTTTTTGGAGTGATTCCTATTCGGCTGTTGCCTATTCTCAAAGGCTACACTTTTCTGCACCAAGGGCTACGCTTTTGGCCTTTGAGAATAGGCTACGCTTTTCAAGTGATGCTGTCCAGGACCAAAGGCTACGCTTTTCAGCTTTCATTTTTCCAGAATAGGCTACGCTTTTCAACACTACTGCATCACTTGTAAAGCGTAGCCACATTGTATACCATAGCTACTTTTTATAAGCGTAGCCTTAGGTCCCTCTTTTTTTTGTATACTATAGCTACTGTATATAAGTGTAGCCTTAGGTCTCGTTTTTTTTTTTGTATACTATAGCTACTGTATATAAGTGTACCTTTTAAGTCTTTTCTTTTTTTCTATATATATATATATATATATATATATAATAATAATAATTATTAAAACAACATAATAGTTAATATGATTACATGTATAATAATTCTACATTTTTATTTAAATGAGTTGAATATTACAAAATAAAAATAAATACATAATTATACTAAATAATTTTTTTATATAATAAAAATTATCTCTAACTAAAATATATTTATAATATTGATCCAAAAGTACAAGAATGAAGTTAACAGTAAAAATTCATACATCTCAAACTAAAGTAAGCATAGCCATATCAAAACCATAATATCACTTAGCCAATAAAAGTATCTTCTAATAAAAATCATTAGTCAACCATACATGTCTCAGAGTCCTAACTTTCTGCTTGCATCTTTGACAATTGTATTGCCTCTCCCCTCCATCCAACCATTCTGCAGCAGTGAAATTTGCAAGTGCTTTCTGCAATGATTCTGCCTTGAAAATTTCGAGGCTTAGATCTAAGAATGGATCAAACTTGTTGGAGCAAAAGGAACACTGCTGACATTTCACCTAAGAGAAAGCAACCACATAAGTATACGACAATCAGTCATTACAGGGGGAAAATTATAGAGAAATATTGTCCTATACAGATCACAATTTATGGGTTACATATTTACCAGACCATTTCTAAACTCAATTAGTAATGACCTCGCTCACAAAAAATAAACCAGCAGTCAAGGAATCTAACCTGACTTCGCAGATGACCACCAAATATTTTATGAACAAAACTTTTCTCATAAGCACTAGGTGATTCACTTGGAACACCAGAAGGCAGGCAGCATTTATGCATTAACTCAAGTAAGTTGACCATATACTCATGTGCATCCTCCTGGCTTGCATTTTGGAAATTTCGTGATATGCCTGATCTAAGGTCATGAAGTACAAAGTTCACGCTAATATGAAAATAAGTGATACTACTCGGCTAACAAACTATAGCACATCAAGTATGCCTAAGCCAAGAGTTTATTTCCATATACTTAGTGTCAAAAACCAAGTAAAGAAACAAACACACAGTGCAACAGGATATTTTTAGGAAGGCAACCTAATTCTTATCAAATTTCCCAAAAAGAAACATGAAGGTGAAAATAAAAGAAACATTCTTAACTGCTTGTCCATAAACAAACAACTCAAAACATAAGGATACACCGCAGATTCCCAACCAGATCCTTGGGGGATAATGTTCTTCCAGATGCATGCAGTGCACAACTTACATGATTCTGTATTACACACAGAGCACAAAATCCAGCAACATGGCCTACAATTATGGTAAAACATAATAAGATACTCAACACAACAATGATTTCCTTCACATGCAGACCCGTTTTCCAAAACAAAAAAAAATGAAAAAAGAAACGGCAACCATGTTAACTTAATTTAACACCGTAGAGCAAACACCAAAGCATTAATCCACAATGCATTACACCCTGAAGTTTTTGAAAGTATCTTTCTTCTATTTAATATTTTTTAACAATCATGATCCATGTGGCAAACCATACGGAAAAATTGCCACAGTACAATGTTAATGCTTTCTTTCACATTCTCACTAAAAATATATATCTTGTGAAATAAAAGAGATCTATTTATCAACAACCTTAGGTTAGAAATTTATATCAGACAAAAGGCAACATGCAGTTTTCTTTGCTTTTTCTTTTTTTTTTTGCGTGTGCCACCGGGGGAAGGGGGTGGTTAACCACACCAGCGCAATTATATCTATAATGTGACATTGCTAAGTTACTACAAATCATGGCTACCTAAAACCGATAAAGCAAAACAGAGAAATATCACTTCGACAAGCCTATCCTCGAATGACCCGACATTTGCATCAGCACGCATGAATATCTTCCGATAGGCTGCTTTAAGGTTCCTGATCTGGATAATTAAACAAGAGAGAAGTTTAGTTGCAATGAAAAACAATCAAAGACAAGTAATTTTAAAATTTTGGTTAGTATAACCTCTGCAATGCTGAATCCACGTCGAGCCAGACCCACTAAATTCTCAACAATTAGTCATCAAATAATTCCCAATCCACATAACCAATCAATATCACTAATCAACAATTCCAAATCACAATCTTAACCATTCCAATCACAATTTCAGCCACAATTCAATATTCACATAATCAATCAATTACTCACAGCTATTAAATCTATTTGCAGTTATTCAATAAACCTTGTAGGCATTCTTAAATTGAAATCATTTTAAACCCCTACCTCGATTAGCTAAACCGGAAGGAATTAACCACGATAAACCTGATTTTTTTGAATTCATAGCAGCAGCAACAATTCCAACATAATTGGGACGCGACAGCAGCATCAACCATGATCACACCCGCAACAACAACAATTTTGACAGCTTTAGCAGAACACAGCAACACTAAAACAAAGGTATCGGCTATCGTAATTAAAATAAGAATATAGCAGAGAAACAAAATGCTAAATAGAATAAGAGTGGAAACATTACAGGGTTATGAATGGAGGTTCAGAGTCAAAATGAAGAAGATAGAGCAACAGTTTGTCTTCTCTAGCGATGAGCTCCAATTGTGGCGATTCCAACGAATATAGTATAATTAGGAATATTAGAGACCGAGCCCGGATCATTTCAAAGCGGCAAGGGTTCAGAAATGGTAACTCTAGCAGCTAGGACAGAATTGACTCACGCGCAACGATAGCGGCGACCAGGGATTCCAAAGACAAACCCTAGTAGCAACGGCGGCGACGCTGCCTCCTCCTAGTCGTCGTGCTCTCCTTCTTCCTGTACACGTTCTACTTCGCTCATCACCTCGCTTCACGCAGTGGCGTCCTCCTCCTGTAGTGACTTGAACGGCGGCGGCGATCCCAAACAGAAACAGCGACGTCATCTCCCCTTCTCTCCACGCGCAGCAGCTCTGATCGATGATGGTAGCAGCGACGGATGCACGAGGATGACAAAGTCGAAGCCTTCTTGATCATCCCAGCGTCTTCCTCCTATTCCCTTACTCCCCGACTCCCGACTTCTCCATCTCCCCCTCTCGATCTTTCTTCTCCCCCCTTCGAGCTCCCCTTTCTCTCTTCACTATTTCTTTCCTTTTCTCTCAATGTATGTAGTGTGCGTCTTATGAAATTAGGGTATCAATTAAGAAATTTGTGATGGTAAATTAAATTAGGTTTTGATTTGATAGATTAGAGAAAAATATATACAAGTAATATAACAAATTTACAAAATATTGATGATAGGATAATAATTTAGAATTCAAATATAATGCTATAAAGATTACTTTTAAAACGCATAAGATTTTATATTAGGCATAAAATTTATCAAGTGTCAAATTTTTTGTTCTATATACATTAGGCATCACTTTTAAAACGCACCCAAAACTTAATAAATAGGCTACTCTCTAAAAGCGTCTCCTTTGATACGAAAAGTGAACCTATAAATATCAACATACGGCTACGCTTTATAAGTGATTTCTAAAATACCTAAGACTACACTTTTTAAATGATGCCACAATTGTGTATCCTTTTCTCTTATAAAAAGGCAACACGGAGAAAAGCGTAGCCTATTCATAGAATAGGCTACGCTTTTCAAATGTAACTTAAAAAAAGTGTGGCTGAATGGGTATTTTTCTTGTAGTGGCAGCATTCAAGAGAATCCGGAAGGTCTAACCTTGTCTGTGGTATTCTGAGTAGGATTCAATGATTGAATGACTATGACGTGCTTCAAACTCCTGAGGGCAGGGCGTTAGTGACAGACGCAAAAGAATCACTAGATTCTATTCCGGCCTGATTGAGAACCGACAGATGGATAGCCGTGCCGTGACAGGGTGCGTTGAACATTTCCACTAAGAGGATGGGAGGTAGCCACTGACAACGGTGAAACCCTTGCTTAAGCTTGCCATGGAAAGGAGGAAGAAGGATTGAATGAAGACAGTAGGAAAGCAGAGAGACGGAAGGGAAGGCATCTTCATACGCTTATCTGAAATTCCTACCAATGAATTACATAAGTATCTCTATCTTTATCTTTATGTTTTATGCGTTTATCACCATACCCATTTGAGTTTGCCTGACTAAGATTTACAAGGTGACCATAGCTTGCTTCATACCAACAATCTCTGTGGGATCGACCCTTACTCGCGTAAGGTTTATTACTTGGACGACCCAGTACACTTACTGGTTAGTTGTGCGAAGTTGTGTTTATGCCATGGTATTGAACACCAAGTTTTTGGATTCATTACCGGGGATTATTTGATTTGTGAAAAGTATTGATCACAATTTCGCGCTACCAGCCAGTAAGGGGTACTTTGGGCGTTAAACGCCAGAATAGGCACCATTCTGGGCGTTTAACGCCAGTAAAGGTGCCATTTTGGGCGTTAAACGCTAGAATGGGCACCATTCTGGGCGTTTAACGCCAGGTGTGCAGCATCCTCGGCGTTTAGCAAAACGCCCAGTGACAAAGGGGATTCTGGCGTTTAACGCCAGCCAGGGCACCTGGCTGGGCGTTAAACGCCCACATTGGCTAGCAAATGGGCGTTAAACGCCAGAATGGATGCCATTCTGGGCGTTTAACGCCAGAAAGGTGGGGGACCAAGATTTTGCTTTCCGATCAAATTTTTTTTCAAACTTTCTTTTTTTTGACCAATACTTTTCTACATAAACACATTTCAACCTTTCATCATTCACCTTCAAATCTTCAAAAATCAAAATCATTCTTCAAATCTCTCTCAAATCAATCCCAAATCTTGTTCAAAAACTCACCCTTCTCTCAAATTCTCTCCATATCTTCTCAAATCTCCTTCTAATTTTTTCGAAATCTCCTCTCTCCCCCTTATAAAAGCACGTTCGGCCTCCTCATTCCCCCACACCATTCGAATTTGCTCTTCTCCTCTCTCTCTTCTTTTCTTTCTTTTGCTTGAGGACAAGCAAACCTTTAAGTTTGGTGTGCTTTTCCGTGATCACTAAGCCAAGATTCATTAAGATCATGGCTCCTAAAGGAAAACAAACCAATTTAAGAGGAAAGAAAGAGAATAATCCAAAGAATCTTTGGAATCAAGAGAAGTTCTTAACCAAAGAACATGAAGACCATTATCACAAAATAATGGGTCTGAGGTCAGTGATCCCGGAAGTTAAATTTGATCTGAAGGAAGATGAATATCCGGGGATCCAAGAGCAAATTCGAAACAGAGGATGGGAAGTTCTAACCAACCCTGAGATAAAGGTTGGAAGAAATATGGTTCAGGAATTCTACTCAAATCTGTGGCTGACAGATAAGCAGAGAATGACTGGAACTGCTTTCCATACTTACAGAACCATGGTCAGAGGGAAAGTTATCTACTTCCATCTGGACAAAATAAGAGAAATCTTCAAATTGCCTCAACTGCAAGATGATCCTAAATCCTTTAATAGGAGAATGGTGAGAGCAGATAAAGGGTTGGATCAAGTTCTAGAGGACATATGCCTCCCTGGAACTAAGTGGATAACCAATTCAAAGGGTGTCCCAAACCAACTCAAGAGAGGAGACCTCAAACCAATTGCAAGAGGTTGGCTAGACTTTATTGGGCGTTCCATCTTGCCCACTAGCAACCGTTCTGAGGTCACTATCAAGAGAGCAGTGATGATTCATTGCATTATGCTTGGAAAGGAAGTGGAGGTTCATCATCTGATTGCTTGTGAGATCTACACAATTGCAAACAAGAATTCCACTGAGGCCAAACTGGCTTACCCAAGCTTGATCTCCTTGCTCTGCAAAGAGGCTGGGGTAAAGATGGGAGTAGATGAATTCATACCCATTGAACATCCAATCACCAAGAAGTCAATGGAGGGACAAATGCAAGACAACTCTATCAAAAGGAGGACGCAGGAGTTCCTCCCTGAATTTCCTGAAATTGGCTACTGGGCCAGCTGGTGCGCGAAATTGTGAACTATACTTTTTCACAACTCTCATAATCCCCGGTAATGGCTCCAAGAACTTGGTGGCTCAATACCATGGCATTACACAACTTCGCACAACTAACCAGCAAGTGCACTGGGTCGTCCAAGTAATAAACCTTACGTGAGTAAGGGTCGATCCCACGGAGATTGTTAGTATTGAAGCAAGCTATGGTCATCTTGTAAATCTTAGTCAGGCAAACTCAAATGGTAATGATGGTGATAAACGAAAATAACATAAAGGTAAAGATAGAGATACTTATGTAATTCATTGGTAGGAACTTCAGATAAGCATATGAAGATGCCTTCCCTTCCGTCTCTCTGCTTTCCTACTGCCTTCATCCAATCCTTCTTCCTCCTTTCCATGGCAAACTCGTGTAGGGTCTCACTGTTGTCAGCAGCTACCTCCCATCCTCGCAGTGAAAGCTAATGCACACACTCTGTCACAGTGCTGCCAATCACCGGTGTGGTTCCCTCCCCTACCGGAATAGAATCACTCTTTTGCGTCTGTCACTAACGCCCAGTAAGTTACAGGTTTGAAGCACGTCACAGTCATTCAGTCATTGAATCCTACTCAGAATACCACAGACAAGGTTAGACCTTCCGGATTCTCTTGAATGCCGCCATCAGTTCTTGCCTATACCACGAAGACTCTGATCTCACGGAATGGTTGGCTCGTTTGTCAGGCGAGCACTCGGTTGTCAGGCGATCAACCATGCATCGTGCAATCAGGAATCCAAGAGATATTCACTAGAGCCTCGAATGCTAGTAGAACAAGAGTGGTTGTCAGTCACTTTGTTCATGAGTGAGAATGGTGATGGGCGTCAATCATCACCTTCATCAAGTTGAAGAACAAGTGATATCTTGGATAAAGAACAAGCGGAATTGAATGGAAGAACAATAGTAATTGCATTAATACTCGAGGTACAGCAGAGCTCCACACCTTAATCTATGGTGTGTAGAAACTCCACCGTTGAAAATACATAAGCATAAGGTCTAGGCATGGCCGAATGGCCAGCCTCCCAAGGAACTAAGATAGCATACAATGAAGATAGCTACCAAAGTCTACTTAAGATCTAAAAGTGATCAAAAGCTCTCTAATACAATAGTAAAAGGTTCTACTTATAAGAAACTAGTAGCCTAAGGTGTACAGAAATGAGTAATTGACATAAAAATCCTCTTCCAAGCCCACTTGGTGTGTGCTTGGGCTGAGCAATGAAGCAAATTTCGTGTAGAGACTCTTTTTGGAGTTAAACGCCAGCTTTGGTGCCAGTTTGGGCGTTTAACTCCCATTTGGGTGCCAGTTCCAGCGTTTAACGCTGGGATTTCTTGAGGTGACTTTGAACGCCGGTTTGGGCCATCAAATCTTGGGCAAAGTATGGACTATCATATATTGCTGGAAAGCCCAGGATGTCTACTTTCCAACGCCGTTGAGAGCGCGCCAATTGGGCTTCTGTAGCTCCAGAAAATCCGCTTCGAGTGCAGGGAGGTCAGAATCCAACAGCATCTGCAGTCCTTTTTGGTCTCTGAATCAGATTTTTGCTCAGGTCCCTCAATTTCAGCCAGAAAATACCTGAAATCACAGAAAAACACACAAACTCATAGTAAAGTCCAGAAAAGTGAATTCTAACTAAAAACTAATAAAAATATACTAAAAACTAACTAGATTATATCAAAAACATACTAAAAACAATGCCAAAAAGTATACAAATTATCCGCTCATCACAACACCAAACTTAAATTGTTGCTTGTCCCCAAGCAACTGAAAATCAAATAAGACAAAAAGAAGAGAATATGCAATGAATTCCAAAAACATCTGTGAAGATCAGTATTAATTAGATGAGCGGGGTTTTTAACCTTTTGCCTCTGAACAGTTTTGGCATCTCAATCTATCCCTTGAAATTCAGAATGATTGGCTTCTTTAGGAACTCAGAGTCCAGATAGTGCTAATGATTCTCTTAGTAAGATATGATGATTCTTGAACATAGCTATTTATTGAGTCTTGGCTGTGGCCCAAAGCACTCTGTCTTCCAGTATTACCACCGGATACATACATGCCACAGACACATAATTGGGTGAACCTTTTCAGATTGTGACTCAGCTTTGCTAAAGTCCCCAATTAGAGGTGTCCAGGGTTCTTAAGCACACTCTTATTTGCCTTGGATCACAACTCTTATTTCTAATATATATATTTTTTTTTTCGTTTCCTTTTTTTCTCTTTTTTTTCGGTTTTTTTTTTTGAAAATGCTTTTTCTTGCTTCAAGAATCATTTTATTGATTTTTCAGATCCTCAGTAACATGTCTCCTTTTTCATCATTCTTTCAAGAGCCAACATTCATGAACCACAACTTCAAGATATATATGCACTGTTTACACATACATTCAGAGAACAAAAATATTGCCACCACATCAAAATAATTAAACTATTATAAAATTCAAAATTCATGCAATTCTTCCTTTTTCAATTAAGCACATTTTTATTTAAGAAAGGTGATGGATTCATAGGACATTCATAACTTTAAGGCATAGACACTAAGACACTAATGATCATAAGACACAAACATGGATAAACATAAGCATAAAATTCGAAAAACAGAAGAACAAATAACAAGGAAATCAAAGAACGGGTCCACCTTAGTGATGGCGGCTCTTTCTTGCTCTTGAAGATCCTATGGAGTGCTTGAGCTCCTCAATGTCTCTTCCTTGTCTTTGTTGCTCCTCCCTCATGATTCTTTGATCTTCTCTAATCTCATGAAGGATGATGGAGTGTTCTTGGTGCTCCACCCTTAATTGTCCCATATTGGAACTCAATTCTCCTAGGGAGGTGTTTAGTTGCTCCCAATAGTTTTGTGGAGGAAAGTTCATCCCTTGAGGAATCTCAGGGATCTCATGATGAGTAGGATCTCTTGTGTACTCCATCCTTTTCTTGGTGATGGGTTTGTCCTCATCAATGGGGATGTCATCCTCTATGTCAACTCCAACTGAATAACAGAGGTGACAAATGAGATGAGGGAAGGCTAACCTTGCCAAGGTGGAGGTCTTGTCCGCCACTTTATAGAGTTCTTGGGCTATAACCTCATGAACCTCTATTTCTTCTCCAATCATGATGCCATGGATCATGATGGCCCGGTCTAGGGTAACTTCGGACCGGTTGCTAGTGGGAATGATTGAGCGTTGTATGAACTCTAACCATCCTCTAGCCACGGGCTTGAGGTCATGCCTTCTCAATTGGACCGGCTTTCCTCTTGAATCTTGCTTCCATTGTGCGCCCTCTTCACATATGACTGTGAGGACTTGGTCCAACCTTTGATCAAAGTTGACCCTTCTAGTGTAAGGATGCTCATCTCCTTGCATCATAGGCAAGTTGAACGCCACCCTCACACTCTCCGGACTAAAATCCAAGTATTTCTCCCGAACCATAGTAAGATAATTCTTTGGATTCGGGTTCACACTTTGGTCATGGTTCTTGGTGATCCATGCATTGGCATAGAACTCTTGAACCATCAAGATTCCGACTTGTTGAATGGGGTTGGTAAGAACTTCCCAACCTCTTCTTCGGATCTCATGGCGGATCTCCGGATATTCACCCTTTTTGAGTGAAAAGGGTACCTCGGGGATCACCTTCTTCAAGGCCACAACTTCATAGAAATGGTCTTGATGCACCCTTGAGAGGAATCTATCCATCTCCCATGACTCGGAGGTGGAAGCCTTTGCCTTCCCTTTCCTCTTTTTAGAGGTTTCTCCGGCCTTGGATGCCATAATGGTTATGGAAAAACGAAAAAGCAACGCTTTTACCACACCAAACTTAAAATGTTTGCTCGTCCTCGAGCAAAAGAAGAAAGAAGAGAGTAGAAGAAGAAGAAATGAGGTAGAGGGAGATGGTGGTGAATTCGGCCAAAGAGGGGGAGAAGTGGTGTTTAGGTTGTGTGAAAATGAAGGGTTGAAGAGGGGTATATATAGGAGAGAGGGGGGTGAATGGTTCGGCCATTATGGGTGGGTTTGGGAGGGAAAGTGGTTTGAATTTGAAGGGTGAGGTTGGTGGGGATTTATGAAGGATGGATGTGAGTGGTGAAGAGAAGGGTAGGATTTGATAGGTGAGGGGTTTTTGGGGAAGAGGTGTTGAGGTGATTGGTGAATGGGGGAAGAAGAGAGAGAGTGATGGTAGGGTCCTGTGGGGTCCACAGATCCTGTAGTGTCAAGGAAAAGGGATCCTTGCACCAAATGGCATCAAAATCCACGTTTTGAGCCATTTCTGGCGTTAAACGCCGGGCTGGTGCCCATTCCTGGCGTTTAACGCCAGGTTCTTGCCCTTTACTGGCGTTTAACGCCAGTCTGGTGCCCCTTTCTGGCGTTAAACGCCCAGAAGGGTGCCAGACTGGGCGTTAAACGCCCAACTGCTAGGCTGACTGGCATTTAAACGCCAGCAGCATCTTCCTCCAGGGTGTGCTGTTTTTCTTCCTGTTTTTCATTCTGTTTTTGCTTTTTTCATTGTTTTTGTGACTTCTTATGATCATCAACCTACAAAAAAGATAGAACAAAAAAAAATAATTAATTATAAAACATTGGGTTGCCTCCCAACAAGCGCTTCTTTAATGTCATTAGCTTGACAGAGGACTCTCATGGAGCCTCAGAAATGCTTAGAACCGTGTTAGAACCTCCCAACACCAAACTTAGAGTTTGAATGTGGGGGTTCAACACCAAACTTAGAGTTTGGTTGTGGCCTCCCAACACCAAACTTAGAGTTTGACTGTGGGGGCTCAGTTTGGCTCTGTTTTGAGAGAAGCTCTTCATGCTTCCTCTCCATGATGACAGAGGGATATCCTTGGGCCTTAAACACCAAGGATTCTTCATTCACTTGAATGATCAACTCTCCTCTATCAACATCAATCACAGCCTTTGCTGTGGCTAGGAAGGGTCTGCCAAGGATGATGGATTCATCCATGCACTTCCCAGTCTCTAGGACTATGAAATCAGCAGGGATGTAATGGTCTTCAATCTTCACCAAAACATCCTCTACAAGTCCATAAGCTTGTTTTCTTGAGTTGTCTGCCATCTCTAGTGAGATTTTTGCAGCTTGTACCTCAAAGATCCCTAATTTCTCCATTACAGAGAGGGGCATGAGGTTCACACTTGACCCTAAGTCACACAAGGCCTTCTTGAAGGTCATGGTGCCTATGGTACAAGGTATAGAAAACTTCCCAGGATCCTGCCTCTTTTGAGGCAATTGCTGCCTAGACAAGTTATCAAGTTCTTTGGTGAGCAGAGGGGGTTCATCCTCCCAAGTCTCATTTCCAAATAACTTGTCATTTAGCTTCATGATTGCTCCAAGGTATTTAGCAACTTGCTCTTCAGTGACATACTCATCCTCTTCAGAGGATGAATACTCATCAGAGCTCATGAAAGGCAGAAGTAAGTCTAATGGAATCTCTATGGTCTCAGTTTGAGCCTCAGATTCCCAAGGTTCCTCATTGGGGAACTCAGTGGAGGTCAGTGGACGTCCATTGAGGTCTTCCTCAGTGGCGTTCACTACCTCTTCTTCCTCCCAGAATTCGGCCATATTGAGGGCCTTGCATTCTCCTTTTGGATTTTCTTCAGTATTGCTTGGGAGAGTGCTTGGAGGAAGTTCAGTAATTTTCTTGCTCAGCTGACCCACTTGTCCTTCCAAATTCCTAATGGAGGACCTAGTTTCAGTCATGAAACTTTGAGTGGTTTTGATTAGATCAGAGACCATGGTTGCTAAGTCAGAGGTACTCTGCTTAGAACTCTCTGTCTGTTGCTGAGAAGATGATGGGAAAGGCTTGCTGTTGCTAAACCTGTTCCTCCCACCATTATTGTTATTGAAACCTTGTTGAGGTCTCTGTTGATCTTTCCATGAAAGATTTGGATGATTCCTCCATGAAGGATTATAGGTGTTTCCATAGGGTTCTCCCATGTAATTCACCTCTTCCATTGAAGGGTTCTCAGGATCATAAGCTTCTTCCTCAGATGAAGCTTCTTTAGTACTGCTTGGTGCATTTTGCATTCCAGACAGACCTTGAGAAATCATATTGACTTGTTGAGTCAATATTTTGTTCTGAGCTAATATGGCATTCAGAGTGTCAATCTCAAGAACTCCTTTCTTCTGACTAGTCCCATTGTTCACAGGATTTCTTTCAGAAGTGTACATGAATTGGTTATTTGCAACCATTTCAATCAGTTCTTGAGCTTTAGTAGGCGTCTTCTTCAAATGAAGAGATCCTCCAGAAGAGCTATCCAAAGACATCTTGGACAGTTCAGAGAGACCATCATAGAAAATACCTATGATGCTCCATTCAGAAAGCATATCAGTGGGACACTTTCTGATCAATTGTTTGTATCTTTCCCAAGCTTCATAGAGGGATTCTCCTTCCTTCTGTCTGAAGGTTTGGACTTCCACTCTAGGCTTACTCAATTTTTGAGGTGGAAAGAACTTTGCCAAGAAGGCATTGACTAGCTTTTCCCAAGAGTCCAGGCTTTCTTTAGGTTGAGAGTCCAACCATGTTCTAGCCCTGTCTCTTACAGCAAAAGGGAATAGCATCAGTCTATAGACCTCAGGGTCTACCCCATTAGTCTTGACTGTGTCACAGATTTGCAAGAATTCAGCTAAAAACTGATGAGGATCTTCCATTGGAAGTCCATGGAACTTGCAATTCTGTTGCATTAGAGAAACTAATTGAGGCTTAAGCTCAAAGTTGTTTGCTCCAATGGCAGGGATAGAGATGCTTCTCCCATAGAAGTCGGGAGTAGGTGCAGTAAAGTCACCAAGCACCTTCCTTGCATTGTTGGCATTGTTGTTGTTTGCGGCTGCCATTTGTTCTTCTTCCTTGAAAAATTCGTCCAGGTGTTCTAAAGAGAGTTGTGCCTTGGCTTCTCTTAGCTTTCTCTTCAAGGTCCTTTCAGGTTCAGGATCAGCCTCAACAAGAATGCCTTTGTCTTTGCTCCTGCTCATAAGAAAGAGAAGGGAACAAGAAAATGTGGAATCCTCTATGTCACAGTATAGAGATTCCTTTAGGTGTCAGAGGAAAAGAAGAGTAGAAGACAGAAGTGTAAAATTCGAACTTATCAAAGAGAATGGAGTTCGAGTTTTACATTAAAGGATAGTGTTAGTCCATAAATAGAAGGATATAAGAAGGAGGGAAGTGATTTTCGAAAATTAAGTAGAAAATTTGAAAACAATTTTGAAAAACAATACTTAATTTTCGAAAATGAAAGTGGAAAAGAAATAAAGTGATTTTTGAAAAAGATTTTGAAATTGGAAATCAAAAAGGTTTGATTGAAAGCTTAATTTGAAAAAGATGTGATTAAAAAGATATGATTGATTAAAAAAATGTGATTGAGAAGATATGATTTGAAAACATTTTTAAAAGATATGTTTTGAAAACAATTTGAAAAAGATTTGATTTGAAAATTAAAAACTTGACTAACAAGAAAAGATATGATTCAATCATTAAACCTTTCTCAACAGAAAAGGCAGCATACTTGAAATGTTGAATCAAACCATTAATTGATAGTAAGTATCTTTAAAAATAGAATGAAATTGATTTTGAATAAGATTTGATTGAAAATTTGATTTGAAAAAGATTTGATTTTGAAAAGATTTTGAAAACTTAGAAAAAATCTGATTTGAAAACAAAATCTTCCTCCCTTAGCCATCCTGGCGTTAAACGCCCAGAATGGTATACATTCTGGCGTTTAACGCCCAAAATGCTACCTTTTTGGGCGTTAAACGCCCAACCAGGTACCCTGGCTGGCGTTTAAACGCCAGTCTGTCCTTCTTCACTGGGCGTTTTGAACGCCCAGCTTTTTCTGTACAATTCCTCTGCTGTATGTTCTGAATCTTCAATTCCTTGTATAATTGACTTGAAAAGACACAAATTAAAAATATTTTTGGATTTTTAATAATAAGGACAAACCAAAATGCAACAAGAATCAAATAACAATGCATGCAAGACACCAAACTTAGCAGTTTGTATACTATTGACACTAACAAAATGAAAATGCATATGAGACACACAAAACGATCAAGTCAATAGAATTCAAAGACCAGAGCAAGTAAATCATCAAGAACATCTTGAAGATCACCAAAATACATGAATGCATGCAGTTGACACCAAACTTATGATGAGACTCTAGACTCAAACAAGAAATATTTTTGGATTTTATGATTTTTTTTCTTTTTTTTTTCTTTTTTTGTGTTTTTCGAAAATCAATTGGAAAAAGGTATCAAAATTCTTAATGAGAATTCCAGGAATCAGTGCAATGTTAGTCTAAGACTCCGGTCCAGGAATTAGACATGGCTTTACAGCCAGCCAAGCTTTCAAAGAAAGCTTCGGTCCAAAACACTAGACATGGCCAGAAGCCAGCCAAGCCTTAGCAATCATTGCTCCAAAAGCAAGATTGATGAAAATCAATAAGCTCTTGTGGTGATAAGTTGAAACCTCGGTCCAATCAGATTAGACATGGCTTCTCAGCCAGCCAGATTTCAACAAATCATCATGAAACTCTAGAATTCATCTTCAAGAATTTCGAAAAAAAATACCTAATCTAAGCAACAAGATGAACCGTCAGTTGTCCAGCCTAAACAATCCCGGGCAATAACACCAAAACTTGATGTTGTTGCCGGATCTTGGCACTGATGTTACCAAAGCTTGCTCAAAACTTGAACAATCCCCGGCAACGGCGCCAAAAACTTGGTGCGCGAAATTGTGAACTATACTTTTTCACAACTCTCATAATCCCCGGTAATGGCTCCAAGAACTTGGTGGCTCAATACCATGGCATTACACAACTTCGCACAACTAACCAGCAAGTGCACTGGGTCGTCCAAGTAATAAACCTTACGTGAGTAAGGGTCGATCCCACGGAGATTGTTAGTATTGAAGCAAGCTATGGTCATCTTGTAAATCTTAGTCAGGCAAACTCAAATGGTAATGATGGTGATAAACGAAAATAACATAAAGGTAAAGATAGAGATACTTATGTAATTCATTGGTAGGAACTTCAGATAAGCATATGAAGATGCCTTCCCTTCCGTCTCTCTGCTTTCCTACTGCCTTCATCCAATCCTTCTTCCTCCTTTCCATGGCAAACTCGTGTAGGGTCTCACTGTTGTCAGCAGCTACCTCCCATCCTCGCAGTGAAAGCTAATGCACACACTCTGTCACAGTGCTGCCAATCACCGGTGTGGTTCCCTCCCCTACCGGAATAGAATCACTCTTTTGCGTCTGTCACTAACGCCCAGTAAGTTACAGGTTTGAAGCACGTCACAGTCATTCAGTCATTGAATCCTACTCAGAATACCACAGACAAGGTTAGACCTTCCGGATTCTCTTGAATGCCGCCATCAGTTCTTGCCTATACCACGAAGACTCTGATCTCACGGAATGGTTGGCTCGTTTGTCAGGCGAGCACTCGGTTGTCAGGCGATCAACCATGCATCGTGCAATTAGGAATCCAAGAGATATTCACTAGAGCCTCGAATGCTAGTAGAACAAGAGTGGTTGTCAGTCACTTTGTTCATGAGTGAGAATGGTGATGGGCGTCAATCATCACCTTCATCAAGTTGAAGAACAAGTGATATCTTGGATAAAGAACAAGCGGAATTGAATGGAAGAACAATAGTAATTGCATTAATACTCGAGGTACAGCAGAGCTCCACACCTTAATCTATGGTGTGTAGAAACTCCACTGTTGAAAATACATAAGCATAAGGTCTAGGCATGGCCGAATGGCCAGCCTCCCAAGGAACTAAGATAGCATACAATGAAGATAGCTACCAAAGTCTACTTAAGATCTAAAAGTGATCAAAAGCTCTCTAATACAATAGTAAAAGGTTCTACTTATAAGAAACTAGTAGCCTAAGGTGTACAGAAATGAGTAATTGACATAAAAATCCTCTTCCGGGCCCACTTGGTGTGTGCTTGGGCTGAGCAATGAAGCAAATTTCGTGTAGAGACTCTTCTTGGAGTTAAACGCCAGCTTTGGTGCCAGTTTGGGCGTTTAACTCCCATTTGGGTGCCAGTTCCAGCGTTTAACGCTGGGATTTCTTGAGGTGACTTTGAACGCCGGGTTGGGCCATCAAATCTTGGGCAAAGTATGGACTATCATATATTGCTGGAAAGCCCAGGATGTCTACTTTCCAACGCCGTTGAGAGCGCGCCAATTAAGCTTCTGTAGCTCCAGAAAATCCGCTTCGAGTGCAGGGAGGTCAGAATCCAACAGCATCTGCAGTCCTTTTTGGTCTCTGAATCAGATTTTTGCTCAGGTCCCTCAATTTCAGCCAGAAAATACCTGAAATCACAGAAAAACACACAAACTCATAGTAAAGTCCAGAAAAGTGAATTCTAACTAAAAACTAATAAAAATATACTAAAAACTAACTAGATTATATCAAAAACATACTAAAAACAATGCCAAAAAGTATACAAATTATCCGCTCATCACCTCCCAAGTCTCATTTCCAAATAACTTGTCATTTAGCTTCATGATTGCTCCAAGGTATTTAGTAACTTGCTCTTCAGTGACATACTCATCCTCTTCAGAGGATGAATACTCATCAGAGCTCATGAAAGGCAGAAGTAAGTCTAATGGAATCTCTATGGTCTCAGTTTGAGCCTCAGATTCCCAAGGTTCCTGATGAGCGGATAATTTGTATGCTTTTTGGCATTGTTTTTAGTATGTTTTTAGTATGATTTAGTTAGTTTTTAGTATATTTTTATTAGTTTTTAGTTAAAATTCACTTTTCTGGACTTTACTATGAGTTTGTGTGTTTTTCTGTGATTTCAGGTATTTTCTGGCTGAAATTGAGGGTCCTGAGCAAAAATCTGATTCCGAGACCAAAAAGGACTGCAGATGCTGTTGGATTCTGACCTCCCTGCACTCGAAGCGGATTTTCTGGAGCTACAGAAGCCCAATTGGCGCGCTCTCAACGGCGTTGGAAAGTAGACATCCTGGGCTTTCCAGCAATATATAATAGTCCATACTTTGCCCAAGATTTGATGGCCCAAACCGGCGCTCAAAGTCACCTACAGAAATTCCAGCGTTAAACGCCGGAACTGGCATAAAATTTGGAGTTAAACGCCCAAACTGGCATGAGAACTGGCGTTTAACTCCAGAAAAGGTCTCTACACGAAATTCCTTCATTGCTCAGCCCAAGCACACACCAAGTGGGCCCGGAAGTGGACTTTTCTGTCATTTACTCATTCCTGTAAACCTTAGGACACTAGTTTACTATTTATAGGATCTTTTGACATTGTATCAGTACCTCATGCAACTTTTTGATAACCTTATGACATTGTACACGTTTTCCACAGCATGAGTCTCTAAACCCCATGGTTGGGGGTGAGGAGCTCTGCTGTGTCTTGATGGATTAATGCAATTACTACTGTTTCTCATTCAATCATACTTGCTTCCATTCTAAGATAATACTTGTTCTTAATCCGGATGAATGTGATGATCCGTGACAATCATCATCATTCTCAACCATGAACGTGTGACTGACAACCACCTCCGTTCTACCTTAGATTAAGTAGTTATCTCTTGGATTCTTTAATCGGAATCTTCGTGGTATAAGCTAGACTGATGGCGGCATTCAAGAGAATCCGGAAGGTCTAAACCTTGTCTGTGGTATTTTGAGTAGGATTCAATGACTGAATGACTGTGACGTGCTTCAATCTCCTGAAGGCGGGGCGTTAGTGACAGACGCCAAAAGAATCACTGGATTCTACTCCGGTCTGATTGAGAACCGACAGATGGAATGCCGTGCCGTGACAGGGCATTAGGAATCGTTCCAATGAGAGGATGGGAGGTAGCCACTGACAATGGTGAAACCCTACATACAGCTTGCCATGGAAGGAGACTTGTGTGTTTGAAGAAGAAGACAGTAGGAAAGCAGAGATTCAGAAGATGGAGCATCTCCAAACCTCAACCTATTCTCCATTACTGCAAAACAAGTAACTATTTCATGTTCTTTTGCTTTTCACAATCAATCCTGATAATTTCTGATATCCTGACTAAGATTTACAAGATAACCATAGCTTGCTTCAAGCCGACAATCTCCGTGGGATCGACCCTTGCTCACGCAAGGTATTACTTGGACGACCCAGTGCACTTGCTGGTTAGTTGTGCGGAGTTGCAAAAGTGTTATTGCAATTTCGTGCACCAAGTTTTTGGCGCCGTTGCCGGGGATTGTTGAGTTTGGACAACTGACGGCTTATCTTGTTGCTTAGATTAGGACTTTTTGTTTTGTTAGGTTTAGAGTCTTTTTAGTTGAGTCTAGGTTCATATTCTAAGTTTGGTGTCATTTGCATGCCTTTGCTTTTCTTTTAATTTTCGACTTTCCCTTGCATGTTCTTAGTCCCTTTTTGATTTATAAAAATTCTAAGTTTGGTGTCCTCTTTGTGTTTTTCCCTTAAAAGTTTTCGAAAATTTTGTGTTTGATTTTCTAAAATTTTAAGTTTGGTGTCTTTTTGTGTTTTTCTCTTTCCTCTTTTTAAAAATCAAATCTTTTTCATAAAAATTTTTCAATCATATCTTTTTAATTGCTGTTTTCAAAATCTTTTTAATTAACTGATTGATTCAGTTTTCAATTTGCTTTGATCTTATTCTCTTTTTGATTTTCGAATTTTTTATCTTAATTTCCTTATTTTATTTTAATTTTTTTCGTTTAATAATTCAAAAAAAAAAATAAAAACAAAATTTATCTCTTTGCAATCATTATCATTTCCCTTTTGTCTATCATGGACTTAAGTGGGATCAATCAGTCCAAAAGGACTCTGGGGTCATATGCTAACCCCATTACAGCTGCATATGGGAGTAGCATATGTACACCTCCCATCAAAGCAAGCAGCTTTGAACTAAATCCTCAACTCATTATCATAGTGCAGCAAAATTGCCAGTATTCCGGTCTTCCACAGGAAGAACCTACTGAGTTTCTGGCACAATTTTTACAAATTGCTGACACAGTACATGATAAAGAGGTAGATCAGGATGTCTACAGACTATTACTGTTTCCATTTGCTGTAAAAGATCAAGCTAAGAGGTGGTTGAATAACCAACCTACAGCAAGCATAAAGACATGGAAACAGTTGTCAGACAAATTCCTGAATCATTTTTACCCTCCAAAGAGGATGACACAGCTAAGGCTGGACATCCAAGGCTTTAAACAAGAGGATAATGAATCCCTTTATAATGCCTGGGAGAGGTATAGAGGTATGCTAAGGAAATGTCCCTCTGAAATGTTTTCAGAGTGGGTACAGTTAGACATTTTCTACTATGAGCTTACAGAAAAAGCTCAGATGTCTTTAGACCACTTAGCTGGTGGATCTATACACATGAGGAAGACAATTGAAGAAGCTCAAGAGCTTATAGACACTGTTGCTAGAAACCAATATTTGTACTCTAGCAATGAGTTCTCTCCAAAAGAGGAAGTCATGGCAGTAGTCACTGACCCTAGTCCTCAAGAACAGATAAATGAGCTTAATCAACAATTGCTCCTGATGACAGAACAGTTAGCAGACTTTAAAGAGATGCTCTATGAAACTAAAGTTGCTAACAAGAGCATAGAACTACAGTTGAATCAAGCAAAACAGCAAATATCTAAACAGATAACAGAGGAATGTCAAGCAGTTCAATTGAGGAGTGGGAAGACCTTGAATAACACTGCTCAAAAGAGTAAAAAGCCAAACAAGGAACAATTGACAAAGGACAACCAAACCACTGTTCAAAATCCCTCTGAGGACAGTAAGAGCCCAGAGAGGAATGCTATTGGCGTTCAAACGCCAGAAAGGGAAGGAAAGCTGGCGTTAAACGCCCATCCCTTGCCCAGTTCTGGCGTTCAAACGCCAGAAAAGGGAGAGAAGTTGGCGTTTAACGCCCAAACTTCACCCATTCCTGGCGTCCAAACGCCAAGGGAGGATCAGACACCTGAGAGTGCTGACAGTAATCCCTCTAACAAGGCTTCTTCAACCACTTCTGTATGGAATAAACCTGCAGCATCTAAGGTTGAAGAATATAAAGCCAAGATGCCTTATCCTCAAAAACTCCGCCAAGCGGAACAGGATAAGCAATTTGCCCGCTTTGCAGACTATCTAAGGACTCTTGAAATAAAGATTCCGTTTGCAGAGGCACTTGAGCAAATACCTTCTTATGCTAAGTTCATGAAAGAGATCTTAAGTCATAAGAAGGATTGGAGAGAAACTGAAAAAGTGTTTCTCACTGAAGAATGCAGTGCAGTCATATTAAAGAGCTTACCAGAAAAGCTTCAAGATCCAGGAAGCTTTATGATACCATGCACATTAGAAGGTGCTTGCACTAAGACAGCCCTATGTGATCTTGGACCAAGCATCAATCTAATACCTGCATCCACTATCAGAAAGCTTGGGTTGACTGGAGAAGTCAAACCAACCCGGATATGCCTCCAACTTGCTGATGGCTCTATCAAATACCCATCAGGCATAATTGAGGACATGATTGTCAAGGTTGGGCCATTTGCCTTTCCAACTGACTTTGTGGTGCTGGAAATGGAGGAGCACAAGAGTGCAACTCTCATTCTAGGAAGACCTTTCCTAGCAACTGGACGAACTCTCATTGATGTACAAAAAGGGGAAGTAACCTTGAGGGTCAATGAGGATGAGTTCAAGTTGAATGCTGTAAAAGCTATGCAGCATCCAAACACACCAAATGACTGCATGGGCGCTGACATTATTGACTCTCTGGTAGAAGAGATCAATATGGCTGAGAGCCTAGAATCAGAGCTTGAGGACATCTTCAAGGATGCTCAGCCTGATCAAGAAGAACTAGAGGAGGCAAAGGAATTTTTGAAAATTCCTCAAGAGGAGGATAAGCCTCCCAAGCCTGAACTCAAACCACTACCACCATCCCTGAAATATGCATTTCTGGGAGAGGGTGACACTTTTCCAGTGATTATAAGCTCTGCTTTAAATCCACAGGAAGAGGAAGCACTGATTCAAGTGCTAAGGACACACAAGACAGCTCTTGGGTGGTCCATAAGTGATCTCAAGGGTATTAGCCCAGCTAGATGCATGCACAAGATCCTATTGGAGGATAATGCCAAACCAGTGGTCCAACCACAGAGGAGGCTAAATCCTGCCATGAAGGAGGTGGTGCAGAAAGAGGTCACTAAATTACTAGAGGCTGGGATTATTTATCCTATTTCTGATAGCCCCTGGGTGAGCCCTGTCCAAGTTGTTCCCAAAAAGGGAGGCATGACAGTGGTTCATAATGAAAAAAATGAACTGGTTCCTACAAGGACAGTCACAGGGTGGCGCATGTGTATTGACTACAGAAGGCTCAATACAGCCACCAGAAAGGATCATTTTCCTTTACCATTCATAGACCAAATGCTAGAAAGACTAGCTGGCCATGATTATTACTGCTTTTTGGATGGCTATTCAGGCTACAACCAAATTGCAGTAGACCCCCAGGACCAAGAGAAAACAGCATTCACCTGCCCTTCAGGCGTGTTTGCCTATAGGAGAATGCCTTTCGGTCTGTGCAATGCACCTGCAACCTTTCAGAGGTGCATGCTCTCTATCTTCTCAGATATGGTAGAGAAATTTCTGGAAGTCTTCATGGATGACTTTTCAGTATATGGAGACTCATTTAGCTCCTGTCTTAATCACCTAGCACTTGTTTTGAAAAGATGCCAAGAGACTAACCTGGTTTTAAACTGGGAGAAATGTCACTTTATGGTGACTGAAGGAATTGTCCTTGGGCACAAAATTTCAAACAAGGGAATAGAGGTGGATAAGGCAAAGGTGGAGGTAATTGAAAAATTACCACCACCTGCCAATGTTAAGGCAATCAGAAGCTTTCTGGGGCATGCAGGATTCTACAGAAGGTTTATAAAGGATTTTTCAAAAATTGCAAAACCTCTGAGTAACCTGCTGGCTGTTGACACACCATTTGTGTTTGACACACAGTGTCTGCAGGCATTTGAGACCCTGAAAGCTAAGCTGGTCACAGCACCAGTCATCTCTGCACCAGATTGGACATTACCATTTGAACTAATGTGTGATGCCAGTGACCATGCCATTGGTGCAGTGTTGGGACAGAGGCATAACAAGCTTCTGCACGTCATTTACTATGCCAGCCGTGTTCTAAATGACGCACAGAAGAACTACACAACAACAGAAAAAGAGTTACTTGCAGTGGTTTATGCCATTGACAAGTTTAGATCCTATCTAGTGGGATCCAAAGTGGTTGTGTACACTGACCATGCTGCTCTTAAATATCTACTCACAAAGCAGGATTCAAAACCCAGGCTCATTAGATGGGTGTTGCTTCTGCAAGAGTTTGATATAGAAATAAGAGACAGAAAAGGGACAGAGAACCAAGTAGCAGATCATCTGTCCCGAATAGAACCAGTAGCTGGGGCGTCCCTCCCTTCTACTGAGATCTCAGAGACTTTCCCAGATGAGCAACTATTTGCCATTCAGGAAGCTCCATGGTTTGCAGATATTGCAAATTTTAAAGCCGTGAGGTTCATACCCAAAGAGTACAGTTACATGCAGAGAAAGAAATTAATTTCAGATGCCAAGTACTACCTCTGGGATGAACCATATCTCTTTAAGAGATGTGCTGACGGAGTGATCCGCAGGTGTGTACCCAGAGAAGAAGCAGAAAGGATCCTATGGCACTGCCATGGATCACAGTATGGAGGACATTTTGGAAGTGAGCGAACAGCCACTAAAGTCCTCCAATGTGGCTTCTACTGGCCTACTCTCTATAAAGATTCCCGAGAGTTTGTGCGTAACTGTGACAGTTGCCAAAGAGCTGGTAACCTGCCTCATGGATATGCCATGCCTCAACAAGGGATATTAGAGATAGAGTTGTTTGATGTATGGGGAATTGACTTCATGGGGCCATTCCCACCATCATACTCAAACACTTACATTCTGGTGGCAGTGGACTATGTATCTAAGTGGGTAGAAGCGATTGCTACACCCACCAATGATACTAAGACCGTACTGAAATTCCTCCAGAAAAACATTTTCAGCAGATTTGGCGTTCCCAGAGTGCTAATCAGTGATGGGGGCACTCATTTCTGCAATAAACAGCTACACCTTGCTATGGTTAGATATGGAATTAGCCACAAAGTGGCAACTCCGTATCATCCACAGACAAATGGGCAAGCTGAGGTCTCTAACAGAGAGCTAAAGAGAATCCTGGAACGGACTGTGATGGCCCGAAGAAAGGATTGGGCAAAGAGCTTGGATGATGCTCTGTGGGCATACAGAACAGCATTCAAGACCCCTATAGGAACCTCTCCATACCAACTGGTGTATGGGAAGGCCTGTCATTTGCCTGTGGAACTGGAACATAAAGCCTACTGGGCAACCAGATTCCTAAACATGGATGCACAGTTAGCTGGTGAAAAAAGACTGCTCCAGCTAAATGAGCTAGAGGAGTTCAGACTCAATGCCTTTGAAAATGCAAAAATTTATAAGGAAAAGGCAAAGAAATGGCATGACAAGAAGTTGTCAACCAGAGTCTTTGAGCCAGGACAAAAAGTTCTGCTCTTCAACTCTAGGCTCAAACTGTTTCCAGGAAAACTCAAATCCCGTTTGAGGGGTCCGTATGTGATTACAGGAGTGTCACCATATGGATATGTTGAGCTTCAGGATATTGATTCTGACAAGAAGTTCATTGTTAATGGACAGAGAATCAAACATTATCTTGAAGGAAACTTTGAGCAGGAATGCTCAAAACTGAGACTTGAGTGATTCTCAGTGAAAGTCCAGCTAAAGACAGTAAAGAAGCGCTTACTGGGAGGCAACCCAGTCATTAGTAGGTTGTATGATTTGTTCTTACAGAGGCAAATATCAAAAATGAAGGAATTCACAGAGTTACAGAAGGATTCAGCTCAAAAAGCAGAGAAAATGAGCTTACTGGCGAAAAAACGCCAGTAAGGTGCATTTTGGGCGTTAAACGCCAGAATGGGTACCATTCTGGGCGTTTAACGCCAGGAATGGTGCCATTTTGGGCGTTAAACGCCAGAATGGGCACCATTCTGGGCGTTTAACGCCAGGTGTGCAGCATCACTGGGCGTTCAGAAAAACGCCCAGTGAGGAAGGTTTTCTGGCGTTTAACGCCAGCCAGGGCACCTGGCTGGGCGTTAAACGCCCAAAAGGGGTGCCAGATGGGCGTTAAACGCCAGAATGGGTGCCATTCTGGGCGTTTAACGCCAGAAAGGTGGGGGGACCACACTTTTGTTTTCAACTCAATTTTTTTCAAACTTTCCTCTTTTTACCCATACTCTTCTACATAAATGCACTTCAACCTTTCATCATTCACTTTCAAATCTTCACAAATCAAAAACCATTCTTCAAATCTATTTCAAATTAATCCCAAATCTTCTTCAAAAACTCACCCTTTTCTCAATTTCTTTCCATATCTTCTCAAATCTCCTTTCAAATCTCTCTTTTGTTTTCGAAATTCTCCTCCCCCCACTCTATAAATGAACGTTTCTCACCCCTCATTCCTCACACCATTCGAATTTCCTCTTCCTCTCTCTCTCTCTTCTCTTCTTTCTTTTCTTTTTGCTTGAGGACAAGCAAAACCTCTAAGTTTGGTGTGCTTTTCCGTGATCACTAAGCCAAGATCTATCAAGATCATGGCTCCCAAGGGAAAACAAACTAACTCAAGAGGAAAGAAAGAGACTAATCCAAAGAATCTTTGGAATCAAGAGAAGTTCTTAACCAAAGAACATGAAGACCATTATCACAAAATAATGGGTCTGAGGTCAGTGATCCCGGAAGTCAAATTTGATCTGAAAGAAGATGAATATCCGGAGATCCAAGAGCAAATTCGAAACAGAGGATGGGAAGTTCTGACCAATCCTGAAATAAAGGTTGGAAGGAACATGGTTCAAGAATTCTACTCTAATCTGTGGTTGACAGATAAGCAGAGAATGACTGGAACTGCTTACCATACCTACAGAACCATGGTCAGAGGGAAAGTTATGTACTTTCATCTGGACAAAATAAGAGAAATCTTCAAACTACCTCAACTACAAGATGATCCTGACTCCTTCAATAGGAGGATGGTGAGAGTAGATAAAGGGTTGGATCAAGTTCTAGAGGACATTTGCCTCCCTGGGACTAAGTGGATAACCAATTCAAAGGGTGTCCCAAACCAACTCAAGAGGGGAGACCTCAAGCCAATTGCAAGAGGTTGGCTAGACTTTATTGGGCGTTCCATATTGCCCACTAGCAACCGTTCTGAGGTCACCATCAAGAGAGCAGTGATGATTCATTGCATTATGCTTGGAAAAGAAGTGGAGGTTCATCATGTGATTGCTTGTGAGATTTACACAATTGCAAATAAGAATTCCACTGAAGCCAAATTGGCCTACCCAAGCTTGATTTCCTTGCTCTGTAAATAGGCTGGGGTGAAGATGGGAGTAGATGAGTTTATACCCATTGAACACCCAATCACCAAGAAGTCAATGGAAGGACAAGTGCAAGACAACTCCATCAAGAGGAGGGCGCAGGAATTCCTCCCTGAGTTCCCAAGAATTGACTACTGGACCAGCCTAGAAGCATCTATTAACAAGCTGCAAGAGACTATGGAGCAACTGAAGGAAGAACAGCAGAATCAGAACTGCATGCTCTGCAAATTGCTGAAGGAACAAGAGAAGCAGAGGCGTGAACTCCAAGAGCTGAAACGCCAAAAGTTCTCCTCTCAAGCTGAGGGAGCATCCACTTCTCAAAATCAAGGTTGTTGAGTCCTAACTCTGTGAAAACCTCTATCATTAGGAGCCTCTGTTTTTCGTTTTTTTTTTTATTGAGTTTTGTTTTTATTTTTCGTTTTTCTAGTCTCATTCTATATCTATTTTTGAATCTTGTTTTAATTCATAATTAATAAAATTAAAAATTTTATGACTTAAAGATATGAATGTCCTATGAATCCATCACCTCTCTTAAATGAAAAATGCTTTAATCACAAAAGAACAAGAAGTACAGGATTTCAAAATTTATCATTGAAACTAGTTGAATTAGTTTGATGTGGTGACAATACTTTTTGCTTTCTGAATGAATGCTTGAACAGTGCATATGTCTCTTGATTTTGTTGTTTTGAGAATGTTAAAAAGTGTTGGCTCTTGAAAGAATGAGGAGAAAGAGAACTGTTATTGAGGATCTAAAAATCATTAGATTGATTCTTGAAGCAAGAAAGAGCAGTGAAAAAAAAAAATTTCGAAAAAAAAAAAGAAAAGAGAAGAAGAAAAGAAAAAGAAAAATAAAAGAATAAAGAGTTGTGATCCAAGGCAACAAGAGTGTGCTTAAGAACCCTGGACACCTCTAATTGGGGACTTTAGCAAAGCTGAGTCACAATCTGAAAAGGTTCACCCAATTATGTGTCTGTGGCATGTATGTATCCGGTGGTAATACTGGAAGACAGAGTGCTTTGGGCCACAGCCAAGACTCATACACTAGCTATGTTCAAGAATCATTATGCTTAACTAAGAGAATCAATAACACTATCTGGGTTCTGAGTTCTTATAGATGCCAATCATTCTGAACTTCAAGGGATAGAGTGAGATGCCAAAACTGTTCGGAGGCAAAAAGCTACTAGTCCCGCTCATCTAATTGGAGCTATGTTTCCTTGATATTTTGGAGTCTATAGTATATTCTCTTCTTTTTATCCTATTTTGATTTTCAGTTGCTTGGGGACAAGCAACAATTTAAGTTTGGTGTTGTGATGAGCGGATAATTTATACGCTTTTTGGCATTGTTTTTAGTATGTTTTTAGTATATTTTAATTAGTTTTTAGTATACTTTTAGTAGTTTTTAGTTAAAATTCACTTTTCTGGACTTTACGATGAGTTTGTGTGTTTTTCTGTGATTTCAGGTATTTTCTGGCTGAAATTGAGGGTCCTGAGCAAAAATCTGATTCAGAGACTGAAAAGGACTGCAGATGCTGTTGAATTCTGACCTCCCTGCACTCGAAGTGATTTTCTGGAGCTACAGAAGCCCAATTGGCGCGCTCTCAACGGCGTTGGAAAGTAGACATCCTGGGCTTTCCAGCAATATATAATAGTCCATACTTTGCCCGAGATTTGATGGCCCAAACCGGCATTGCAAATCAGCCTCAGAATTCCCAGCGTTTAACGCTGGAACTGGCATAAAAATTGGAGTTAAACGCCCAAACTGGCATAAAAGCTGGCGTTTAACTTCAGAAAAAGTCTCTACACATGAAAGCTTTAATGCTCAGCCTAAGCACACACTAAGTGGACCCAGAAGTGGATTTTTATGTCATTTACTCATTTCTGTATACCCTAGGTTACTAGTTCACTATTAATAGGATCTTTTGACATTGTATCTGTACCTCATGACACTTTACACGTTTCTTTGTGTACCTTCTACGGCATGAGTCTCTAAACCCCATGGTTGGGGGTGAGGAGCTCTGCTGTGTCTTGATGGATTAATGCAATTACTACTGTTTTTCATTTAATCATGCTTGCTTCCATTCTAAGATATTACTTGTTCTTAAACTGGATGAATGTGATGATCCGTGACACTCATCATCATTCTCAACTATGAACGTGTGCCTGACAACCACCTCCGTTCTACCTTAGATTAAGTAGATATCTCTTGGATTCTTTAATCAGAATCTTCGTGGTATAAGCTAGAACTGATGGCGGCATTCAAGAGAATCCGGAAGGTCTAAACCTTGTCTGTGGTATTCTGAGTAGGATTCAATGATTGAATGACTGTGACGAGCTTCAAACTCCTGAAGGCTGGGCGTTAGTGACAGACGCAAAAGAATCACTGGATTCTATTCCAACCTGATTGAGAATCGACAGATGAACATTTCCACTGAGAGGATGGGAGGTAGCCACTGACAACGGTGAAACCCTTGCATACAGCTTGCCATGGAAGGAGCCTTGCGTGCTTGAAGAAGAAGACAGTAGGAAAGCAGAGATTCAGAAGATGGAGCATCTCCAAAACCTCAACCTGTTCCCCATTACTGCAAAACAAGTACTTATTTCATGTTCTTTTACTTTTCACAATCAACCTTGATAATTATTGATATCCTGACTAAGATTTACAAGATAACCATAGCTTGCTTCAAGCCAACAATCTTCGTGGGATCGACCCTTACTCATGTAAGGTATTACTTGGACGACCTAGTGCACTTGCTGGTTAGTTGTGCGGGATTGCAAAGTGTGATTGCAATTTCGTGCACCACCAACCCTCCCCCCACTCCTATATAAACCCCTCATCCCTCCTTCAATTTCACACATCAGAAACACCTTATAACCCCTTGACCGAATTCACTCTCTCCCTCCATCTCCCCCATTTTTCTTCTTCTTCCCCTTCTTTCTTTCTTCTTTTGCTCGAGGACGAGCAAAACTTTTAAGTTTGGTGTGGTAAAAGCATTGCTTTTTGTTTTTCCATAACCATTTATGGCACCTAAGGCCAGAAAAACCTATAGAAATAGGAAAGAGAAGGCAAAAGCTTCCACCTCTGAGTCATGGGAGATGGAGAGATTCATCTCAAAGGTCCATCAAGACCACTTCTATGAAGTTGTGGCCAAGAAGAAGGTGATCCCTAAGGTCCCTTTTATGCTCAAAAGGAATGAGTATCCGGAGATCCGACATGAGATCCGAAGAAGAGGTTGGGAAGTTCTCACCAACCCCATTCAACAAGTCAGAATCTTAATGGTTCAAGAGTTCTATGCAAACACATGGATCACTAGGAACCATGATCAAAGTATGAACCCGAATCCAAAGAATTGGCTTACAATGGTTCAGGGAAAATACTTAGATTTCAGTCCAAAAAATGTAAGGTTGGCGTTCAAGTTGCCAATGATGCAAGAAAACGCATACCCCTACACTAGAAGGGTCAACTTTGATCAAAGGTTGGACCAAGTCCTCATAAACATATGTATAGAAGGAGCTCAATGGAAAAGAGACTCAAGAGGCAAGCCGATTCAATTGAGAAGACCGGACCTTAAGCCTGTGGCAAGAGGATGGTTGGAGTTCATCCAATGCTCCATCATTTCTACTAGCAACCGATCCGAAGTAACTGTGGATCGGGCCATCATGATCCATAGTATCATGATTGGGGAGAAAGTGGAAGTTCATGAGATCATACCTCTAGAACTCTACAAGGTGGCTGCAAGTCCTCCACTTTGGCAAGGTTAGCCTTTCCTCATCTCATTTGTCACCTATGCAATTTAGCTGGAATTGTCATAGAGGAAGACATCCTCATTGAAGAGGACAAGCCCATCACTAAAAAGAGGATGGAGCAAATAAGAGAGCCCACCCAAGGACCTCAATAAGAGCATGAGGAAGTTCCTCGTCAAGAAATCCCTGAGATGCCTCAAGGGATGCATTTTTCTTTACACAACTATTGGGAGCAACTCAACACCTCTTTGGAAGGCTTGAGTTACAACATGGACCAACTAAGGGTGGAGCACCAAGAGCACTCCATTATTCTCCATGAAATTAGAAAGGATCAAATAGCCATGAGGAAAGAACAACAATGGCAATGAAGAGACATAGAGGAGCTCAGGCGTTCCATTGGATCTTCAAGAGGAAGAACTAGCCGCCATCACTAAGGTGGACCCGTTCTTTAATTTCCTTTTTCTTATTTTTCTGTTTTTCGATTTTTATGCTTTATGTGTTATCCATGTTTGTGTCTTCATTACATGATCATTAGTGTCTAGTGTCTATGTCTTAAAGATATGAATAATTCCAATAATCCCTCACCTCTCTTAAATAAAAAATGTGCCTAATTATAAAAGAACAAGAAGTACTTAAATTTCAAATTTTATCTTGAAATTAGTTTAATTATTTTGATGTGGTGGCAATACTTTTTGTTTTCTGAATGAATGCTTGAACAGTGCATTTTTCTATAGTGAAATTTATGAATGTTAAAAATTGTTGGCTCTTGAAAGAATGATGAACAAATAGAAATGTTATTGATAATCTGAAAAATCATGAAATTGATTCTTGAAGCAAGAAAAAGCAGTGAAAAAGAAAAAAAATATGGCGAAAAAAAGTGAGAAAGAGAAAAAGAAAAAGCAAGCAGAAAAAGCCAATAGCCTTTTATACTAAAAGGCAAGGTAAAGAGGATCCAAGGCTTTGAGCATTAATGGATAGGAGGGCCTAAAGGAATAAAATCCTGGCCTAAGCGGCTAAATCAAGCAGTCTCTAACCATGTGCTTGTGGCATGAAGGTCCATGTGAAGAGCTTGAGACTGAGTGGTTAAATTCGTGATCCAAAGCAAAAAGAGTGTGCTTAAGAACTCTGGACACCTCTAATTGGGGACTTTAGCAAAGCTAACTCACAATCTGAAAAGGTTCACCCAGTTATGTGTCTGTGGCATTTATGTATCCGGTGGTAATAATGGAAAACAAAGTGCTTAGGGCCACGGCCAAGACTCATAAAGTAGCTATGTTCAAGAATCAACATACTGAACTAGGAGAATCAATAACACTATCTAAAATTCTGAGTTCCTATAGAAGCCAATCATTCTGAATTTCAAGGGATAAAGTGTGATGCCAAAATTGTTCAGAAGCAAAAAGCTACTAACCCCGATCATCTAATTGGGACTACGTTTCATTGATATTGTGAGATTCATTGTA
This sequence comes from Arachis hypogaea, assembly GCF_003086295.3. NCBI lineage: Eukaryota > Viridiplantae > Streptophyta > Magnoliopsida > Fabales > Fabaceae > Arachis > Arachis hypogaea. The sequence goes on from NC_092039.1 coordinate 92,954,931, forward strand.
TGTTCTCTTCTTTTTATTCTATTTTGTTTTCAGTTTCTTGGGGACAAGCAACAATTTAAGTTTGGTGTTGTGATGAGCGGATAATTTATACGCTTTTTGGCATTGTTTTTAGGTAGATTTTAGTAGGATCTAGCTACTTTCTAGTATATTTTTATTAGTTTTTAAGCAAAATTTCACATTTCTGGACTTTACTATGAGTTCGTGTATTTTTTTGCGATTTCAGGTATTTTCTGACTGAAATTGAGGGACCAGAGCAAAAATCTGATTCAGAGGCGAAAAAGGACTGCAAATGCTGTTAGATTCTGACATCCCTGCACTCGAAATGAATTTTATGGAGCTAAAGAAGCCCAATTAGCGCGAACTCAATTCAGTTGGAAAGTAGACATCCTGGGCTTTCCTGAGTTTTGATGATGCAAACTGGCGTTTAAACGCCAACTTCCTGCCCTATTCTAGAGTTAAACGCCAGAACTGAGTTACAAGCTAGAGTTAAACGCCCAAACTGGCACCAAAGCTGGCGTTTAACTCCGAGAAAAGTCTCTACACATGAAAGCTTCAATGCGCAGCCCAAACACACACCAAATGGGCCCCGAAAGTGGATTTCTGCATCATTTACTTATCTCTGTAAACCCTAGTAACTGGTTTAGTATAAATAGGACTTTTTACTATTGTATTGATATCTTTTGGATCATCTTTGATCTGAGGATCAATCTTTGGAACGTTTTTCCTTAGACTTGGAGGCTGGCCACTCGGCCATGCCTAGACTATTTTCACTTGTGTATTTTCAACGGTGGAGTTTCTACACACCATAGATTAAGGTGTGGAGCTCTGCTATTCCTCGAGTATTAATGCAAAGTACTATTGTTCTTCTATTCAATACAAGCTTATTCTTATTCTAAGATATTCATTCGCACACAAGAACATGATGAATGTGATGATCAAGTGACACTCATCACCATTCTCACTTATGAATGCGTGCCTGACAAACACTTCCGTTCTACATGAAAACAAGCTTGAATGTATATCTCTTGGGTCTCTAATCAACGATTCACATTGTTTTCCCTCTGGCAATTGGGCATCTGAATCTGAGATTAGAATCTTCGTGGTATAGGCTAGAATCAATTGGCAGCATTCCTGAGATCCGGAAAGTCTAAACCTTGTCTGTGGTATTCCGAGTAGGATCTGGAAAGGGATGAATGTAACAATCTTCAAACTCATGACTGTTGGGTGTAGTGACAGACGCAAAAGGATCATTGGATCCTATTCCAACACAAGTGAGAACCAACAGTTGATTAGCCATGCGGTAGCCGTGCCTGGTATTTTTCATCTGAGACGAGAAATTCGACAGTTGATTAGCCGTACAGAAACCATAGAGGACCATTTTCACTAAGAGGACGGGAGGTAGCCATTAACAATGGTGATCCCCAACATACAGCTTGCCATGGAAAGGATTATGAATGATTGAATGAAGACAGTAGGAAAGCAGAGATTCAGAAGGAATAACGCACCTCCATACGCTTATCTGAAATTCCCACCAATGATTTACGTAAGTATCTCTATCTTTATTTTATGTTTATTTATCTTTTAATTATCAAAACTCAATAACCATTTGAATCCGCATGACCGAGATTTACAAGATGACCATAGCTTGCTTCAAGCCGACAATCTCTGTAGGATCGACCCTTACTCACGTAAGGTATTACTTGGATGACCCAATGCACTTGCTGGTCAGCTGTGCAAAGTTGTGAAGAGACATGTGAATCATGGTATTGTGCACCAAGTTTTTGGAGTCATGCCAAGGGATAACAATTTTGTGCACTAAAACTCCAGCCAGGGTACCTGGCTGGGCGTTTAACGTCCAAGGAGGTAGCCAAGTGGGTGTTAAACGCCAAAATGGATACCATTCTGGGCGTTTAACGCCAGGATAACACCAAGGAGGTAATTTTGTTTTCAATTCAAATCTTTTTCAATTTTTCAAGTTTTTAAACTAATTTTTCAAAATCTTATCTTTTTCATATCCTCTCTTATCAATCATATCTTTTTCAAAATCAAATCTTTTCCATTTTTCTTTTAATGTTTTCAAAAATCCTTGCTAACAATTAATGTTTTGATTCAAAAAAATTTTCAAGTTTGTTACTTTCTTGTTAAGAAAGGTTCAATCTTTAAATTCTAGAATCATATCTTTTAGTTTCTTGTTAGTCAAGTCATCAATTTTAATTTTAAAAATCAAATCTTTTTCAATCATATCTTTTCAAACATATCTTTTTCAATCAAATATTTTCTAAATCATATATTTTTCAAACTTTAATTTCAAAATCTTTTTCTAATTTCTTATCTTTTCAAAATTGATTTTCAAATCTTTTTCAACTAATTACTATTTCTTATCTTTTCCAAAACCACCTAACTACTTTCTCACTTCTCAATTTTCGAAAACCACTAACAACTTTTTCAAAATTCTTTTTGATTAACTAGTTGTTTTAAATTCTAATCTTTTTTTATTTCAAAAAATTTTTGAAAATTTTCTCTCTCACATCTCTTTCTGTTTAATCACTAACGCTTATCCTCCTTTAATAATTCAGACCCCCTCCCTCTCTATAAGTTTGAATTATTCTCTCTACCTCATCTTTCTATTCTTCTTTTCCTCTGACACATCAAAGAATCTCTATACTGTGACGTAGAGGATTCCATACTTTCTTTGTTTTTTTCTCTTTCATATGAGTAGGAACAAAGATAAAGGCATTCTTGTTGAAGCTGATCCTGAACCTAAAAGGACTCTGAAGAGGAAGCTAAGAGCAGCTAAAGTACAATACTCTAAAGAGGACCTGACAGAAATTTTTGAAAAGGAAGCAGACAAAACAGACATGGCCGAACCCAACAACAACAATGCAAGGAAGGTGCTTGGTGACCTTACTGCACCAACTTCTAACTTCTATGGAAGAAGCATCTCAATTCCTGCCATTGGAGCAAACAACTTTGAGCTTAAGCCTCAATTAGTTTCTCTGATGTAGCAGAATTGCAAGTTTCATGGACTTCCATTGGAAGATCCTTATCAGTTCTTAGCTGAATTCTTGCAAATCTATGATACTATTAAGACCAATAGGGTTGATCCCGAGGTCTACAGACTTATGCTTTTCCTTTTTGCTGTAAGAGACAGAGCTAGGACATGGTTGGACTCACAACCTAAGGAAAGCCTGAACTCTTGGGAAAAGCTGGTCAGTGCTTTCCTGGCCAAATTCTTTCCACCTCAAAAGATGAGCAAGCTTAGAGTGGAAGTCCAAACCTTCAGACAGAAGGATGGTGAATCCTTTTATGAAGCTTGGGAAAGATACAAGCAATTGATCAGAAGGTGTCCTTCTGACATGCTTTCAGAATGGAGCATCTTATGCATATTCTATGATAGTCTATCTGAACTGTCCAAGATGTCATAGGACAGCTCTACTGGAGGATCTCTTCATCTGAAGAAAACCCCTACAGAAGCCCAGGAACTTATTGAGATGGTTGTAAATAACCAGTTCATGTACACTTCTGAGAGAAATCTTATGAATAATGGGACAAGCCAGAAGAAAGGAGTTCTTGAGGTTGATACTCTTAATGTCATATTAGCTCAGAACAAAATATTGACTCAGCAAGTCAATATGATTTCTCACAGTCTGACTGGATTGTAAGCTGCATCCGGTACTAAAGAAGCGTCTTTTGAAGAAGAAGCTTATGATCCTGAGAACCCTGCAATGGAAGAGGTGAATTACATGGGAGAACCCTATGGAAACACCTACAATCCTTCATGGAAAAATCATCCAAATCTCTCATGGAAGGACCAACAGAAGCCTCAATAAGGCTTCAATAATAATAATGGTAGGAGAAATAGGTTTAGCAATAGCAAGCCTTTTCCATCATCTTCTCAGCAATAGACAGAGAATTTTGAGCAGAGTATCTCTAGCTTAGCAACCATACTCTCTGAGCTATCCAAGACCACTCTTAGTTTCATGAATGAGGCATGGTCCTCTATCAGAAATCTGGAGGCACAAGTGGGTCAGCTGAGTAAAAGAGTTATTGAAACTCCTCCTAGTACTCTCCCAAGCAATACAAAAGAGAACCCAAAAAGAGAGTGCAAGGCCATCAACATAACCAAAGTGGCCGAATGTACAGAGGAGGAGGAGGACATGAATCCCAGTGAGCAAGACCTCATGGGACGTCCTTTGGACAAAAAGGAGTTCCCTATTGAGGAACCAAAGGAATCTGAGGCTCACAAAGAGACCATAAAGATTCCATTCAACTTACTTCTGCCATTCATGAGCTCTAATGAGTATTCTTCATCTGAAGAGGATGAAGATATTACTGAAGAACAAGTTGCTAAATATCAAGGAGCAATCATGAAGCTGAATGCCAAGTTATTTAGTAATGAGACTTGGGAGGATGAACCTCCCTTCCTCATCAATGAACTGAATACCTTGGTTAGGCAGAAATTACCTCAGAAGAAACCGGATCCCGAAAAGTTCTTAATACCCTACACCATAGGCACCATGACCTTTGAGAAAACTTTGTGTGATCTGGGGTCAGGTATAAACTTCATGCCACTTTCTGTAATGGAGAAACTAGGGATCTTTGAGGTGCAAGTTGTAAGAATCTCACTAGAGATGGCAGACAAATCCATGAAACAGGCTTATGGACTTGTAGAGGATGTCTTAGTGAAGGTTGAAGGCCTTTACATCCTTGCTGACTTTATAATCCTAGATACTGGAAAGGAGGAGGATGAATCCATCATCCTTGGAAGACCCTTCCTAGCCACAGCAAGAGCAGTAATTGATGTGGACAGAGGAGAGTTAGTACTTCAATTGAATGAAGACTACCTTGTGTTTAAGGCTCAAGGATCTCCCTCTGCGACCATGGAGAGGAAGCATGAAAAGCTTCTCTCAATACAGAGTCTACCAAAGCCCCCACATTCAAACTCTAAGTTTGGTGTTGGGAGGCCCCAACCATGCTCTGAATATCTGTGAAGCTCCATGAGAGCTCACTCTCAAGCTATTGACATTAAAGAAGCGCTTATTAGGAGGCAACCCAATTTTTATTTATCTATGTTAAATTTCCATTTTCCATTGTTATTTTATGTTTTCTTTAGGTTGATGATCATGTGGAGTCACAAAAACAACTACAAAAATCAAAGCAAATTCAAAAACAGCATTAAAAATAGCACACCTTGAAGGAGAAGCTTACTGGCGTTTAGTAGCAGAATAACACCAGAAATGGGCACCAGACTGGCGTTTAAACACCAGAAAGGGAAGAAAAACTGGCGTTTAAAACTAGAAATGGGCAGCAACCTGGTGTTTAATGCCAGGAATGGGTAGCAACCTGGCATTTAACGCCAGGATTAGCATTCAGAGGGCGTTTACATGCCAAAATGGTACAGGGATGAAAAATCCTTGACACCTCAGGATCTATGGACCCCACAGGATCTCCACCTACTTCAACTCACTCTCTCTCTTCTTCACACATTCCAATAACATGCTTCCTTAAATACCCTTCACCAATCACCTCCATCTCTCTTCCCTATCATCTCTTCACCACTCACATCCACCCACTTTTCCCCAAAAATCTTACCTACCTCAACATTCAACTTCACATCCTTTCCCACACGAACCCTACCCCTCTTTCCACTCCTATATAAACCCCTCATCCCTCCTTCATTTTCACACATCATAAACACTCCTTCCCCCCTTGGCCGAACCACTCACACCTCTCCATCTCCTCTATTTTCTTCTTCTTCTCCTCCCTTCTTTCTTCTTTTGCTCGGGGACGAGCAAACCTTTTAAGTTTGGTGTGGTAAAAGTTTTGCTTTTTGTTTTCCCATAACCATTTATGGCAACTAAGGCCGGAGAAACCTCTAGAAAGAGGAAAGAAAAGGCAAAAGCTTCCACCTCCGAGACATGGAAGAAGGAGAGATTTATCTCAAAGGTCCATCAAGACCAGTTCTATGAAGTTGTGGCCAAGAAGAAGGTGATCCCTAAGGTCCATTTCATGCTCAAAAGGAATGAGTATCCGGAGATCCGACATGAGATCCGAAGAAGAGGTTGGGAAGTTCTCACCAACCCCATTCAACAAGTCAGAATCTTAATGGTTCAAGAGTTCTATGCAAACGCATGGATCACTAGGAACCATGATCAAAGTATAAACCTGAATCCAAAGAATTGGCTTACAATGGTTCGGGGGAAATACTTAGATTTCAGTCCGGAAAATGTAAGGTTGGCGTTCAACTTGCCAATGATGCAAGAAAATGCATACCCCTACACTAGAAGGGTCAACTTTGATAAAAGGTTGGACCAAGTCCTCATAAACATATGTATAGAAGGAGCTCAATGGAAAAGAGACTCAAGAGGCAAGCCGATTCAATTGAGAAGACTGGACCTTAAGCTTGTGGCTAGAGGATGGTTGGAATTCATCCAACGCTCCATCATTTCTACTAGCAACCGATCCGAAGTAACTGTGGATCGGGCCATCATGATCCATAGTATCATGATTAGGGAGGAAGTGAAAGTTCATGAGATCATACCTCTAGAACTCTACAAGGTGGCTGCAAGTCCTCCACTTTGGCAAGGTTAGCCTTTCCTCATCTTATTTGTCACCTATGCAATTTAGCTGGAATTGTCATAGAGGAAGACATCCTCAAAAGGAATGAGTATCCGGAGATCTGACACGAGATCCAAAGAAGAAGTTGGGAAGTTCTCACCAACCCCATTCAACAAGTCGGAATCTTAATGGTTCAAGAGTTCTATGCCAATGGATGGATCACCAAGAACCATGATCAAAGTGTGAACCCGAACCCAAAGAATTGGCTTACAATGGTTCAGGGGAAATAATTAGATTTCAGTCCGGAAAATGTAAGGTTGGCGTTCAACTTTCCAATGATGCAAGGATAGGCACGCCCCTACACTAGAAGGGTCAACTTTGATCAAAGGTTGGACCAAGTCCTCATGGACATATCTGTGGAAGGAACTTAGTGGAAAAGAGACTCCAAAGACAAGCTGGTTCAATTGAGAAGGCATGACCTTAAACCCGTGGCTAGAGGATGGTTGGAATTCATCCAATGCTCCATCATTCCTATTAGCAACCGATCTGAAGTGACTGTAGATCGGGCTATCATGATCCATAGCATCATGATTGGAGAGGAAGTAGAAGCTCATGAGGTCATATCTCTAGAACTCTACAAAGTGGCTGACAAAACCTCCACATTGGCAAGGTTAGCCTTTCCTCATCTCATCTGTCACCTATGCAATTTAGCTAGAGTTGTCATAGGAGAAGACATCCTCATTGAAGAGGACAAGCCTATCACTAAAAATAGGATGGAGCAAACAAGAGAGCCCACTCATGGACCTCAACAAGAGCATGATGAAGTCCCTCATCAAGAAATCCCTGAGATGCCTCAAGGGATGCATTTTCCTCCATGCAACTATTGGGAGCAACTCAACACCTCTTTGGGAGATTTGAGTTCCAATATAGAGTAACTACAGATGGAGCACCAAGAGCACTCCATTATTCTCCATGAAATTAGATGGGATCAGATAGCCATGAGGGAAGAGCAACAAAGGCAAGGAAGAGACATTGAGGAGCTCAAGCACTATATAGGATCTTCAAGAAGGAGAACTAGCCGCCATCACTAAGGTGGACCCATTCTTTAATTTTCTTATTCATATTTTTCTATTTTTCGATTTCTATGCTTGATGTTTTATCTATGTTTTAGCTTCATTACATGATCATTAGTGTCTAGTGTCTATGACTTGAAGCTATGAATAATTCCATGAATCCTTCACCTTTTTTAAATGAAAAATGTTCCTAACTACAAAAGAATAAGAAGTACATAAATTTCAAATTTTATCTTGAAATTAGTTTAATTATTTTGATGTGGTGGCAATACTTTTTGTTTTTTGAATGAATGCTTGAACGGTGCATGTTTTTTATAGTGAAGTTTATGGATGTTAAATTTGTTGGCTCTTGAAAGAATGATGAACAAAGACAAATGTTATTGACAATCTGAAAAATCATGAAATTGATTATTGAAGCAAGAAAAAGCAATGAATATCAAAGCTTATGAAAAAAATGGAGAAAAAGAAAAAGAAAGAAAAAGAAAAAGCAAGCAGAAAAAGCCAATAGCCCTTAAAACCAAAAGGCAAGGGTAAAAAGGATCCAAGCTTTGAGCATTAATGGATAGGAGGGCCCAAAGGAATAAAATCCTGGCCTAAGCGGCTAAATCAAGGTGTCCCTAACCATGTGCTTGTGGCATGAAAGTCCAAGTGAAAAGCTTGAGACTGAGTGGTTAAAGTCGTGATCCAAAGCAAAAAGAGTGTGCTTAAGAAGTCTGGACACCCCTAACTGGGAACTTTAGCAAAGCTGAGTCATAATCTGAAAAGGTTCACCCAGTTATGTGTCTGTGGCATTTATGTATCCAGTGGTAATATTGGAAAACAAAGTGCTTAGGGTCACGGCCAATACTCATAAAGTAGCTGTGTTCAAGAATCAACATACTGAACTAGGAGAATCAATAACACTATCTTAATTCTAAATTCCTAGAGATGCCAATCATTCTAAACTTCAAAGGATAAAGTGAGATGCAAAAACTGTTTCGAAGCAAAAAGCTACTAGTCATGCTCATCTAATTGGAGCTAAGCTTCATTGATATTTTGGAATTCATTGTATATTCTCTTCTTTTTATTCTATTTTGTTTTTAGTTGCTTGGGGACAAGCAACAATTTAAGTTTGGTGTTGTGATGATCGGATAATTTATACGCTTTTGGCATTGTTTTTAGGTAGTTTTTAGTATGATTTAGTTAGTTTTTAGTATATAATTATTAGTTTTTATGCAAAAATCACATTTCTGGACTTTACTATGAGTTTGTGTGTTTTTCTGTGATTTCAGGTATTTTCTGGCTGAAAATGAAAGACCTGAGCAAAAATCTGATTCAAAGGCTGAAAAAGCACTGCAGATGCTGTTGGATTCTGACCTCCTTGCACTCGAAATGGATTTTTTGAAGCTACAAAATCCTAATTGGCGCGATCTCAATTTCTTTGGAAAGTAGACATCTTGATCTTTCCATCAATGTATAATAGTCCATACTTTTCTCGAGATTTGATGGCCCAAATTGGCGTCAAAACACCGGTCAGAGACCCTTTTCTGGCATTAAATGCCAGAACTGGCATAAAAGCTGGAGTTAAACGCCCAAACTGGCACCAGAGCTGGCGTTTAACTCCAAGAAAAGCCTATGCATGTGAAAGCTTCAATGCTCAGCCCAAGCACACACCAAGTAGGCCCCGAAAGTGGATTTCTGCATCATTTTCTTATTTCTGTAAACCCTAGGTAACTAGTTCATTATAAATAGGACCTTTTACTTTTGTATTTATATTGAAAGATCTTTAGATCATTTTGGAGACTATCTTTGTATCATTGTTGATCTCTTGTTCACGTTTAGGGGGCTGGCCATTCGGCCATGCCTGGACCTTCATCACTTATATATTTTCAACGGTGGAGTTTCTACACCTCATAGATTAAGGTGTGGAGCTCTACTGTTTCTCATGAATTAATGTAATTACTACTATTTTCTATTAAATTCAAGCTTATTCTTGTTCTAAGATATTCATTCACACTTCAACGTGATGAATATGATGATCAAGTGACACTGATCACCATTCTCACTTATGAACGCGTGCTTGACAACCACTTCCGTTCTACCTGAAAACAAGCTTGAATATATATCTCTTAGCCTCCTGGTCCATGACGCATGGTTGCTTCTCCTGACAACAGAGCCTTCCATTCTGTGAGATCAGAGTCTTCGTGGTATAAGCTAGAATCAATTGGTAGCATTCTTGAGATCTGAAAAGTCTAAACCTTGTCTGTGGTATTCCGAGTAGGATATGGGATGGGATGACTGTGACGGGCTTCAAACTCGCGAGTGCTAGGCGCAGTGACAGTGCGCAAAGGATCATTGGATCTTATTCCAACACAAGTGAGAACTGACAGATGATTAGCCCTACGTAACCCGTAGCCGGACCATTTTCTCTGAGAGGACGGACGGTAGCCATTGACGACGGTGATCCCCAACATACATCTTGCCATGGAAAGGAGTACGCATGACTGGATGAAAGCAGTAGGAAAGCAGGGATTCAAAAGGAACAAAGCATCTCCATACGCTTATCTGAAATTCCTACCAATGAATTACATAAGTATCTCTATCCTATTTTATGTTTTATCTGTCTTTTAATTATAAAAATCCCATAACCATTTGAATCTGCCTGACTGAGATTTACAAGATGACTATAGCTTGCTTCAAGCTGACAATCTCCGTGGGATTGATCCTTGCTCACGTAAGGTATTACTTGGATGAACCAGTGCACTTGCTGGTCAGTTACGCGGAATTGTGAAGAAAGTGTGTGAGATCATGATTTCGTGTACCAATAAGGCTCTGTGTGACTTAGGGTTAAGCATAAACCTCATGCCTCTCTCTGTAATAGAGAGGCTGGAAATCTTTGAGGTACAAGCTGCAAGAATCTCTCTAGAGATGGCAGACAAGTCAATAAAGAAGGCATATGGTCAAGTAGAGGATGTCTTGGTGAAGGTTGAAAACCTTTACATCCTTGCTGACTTCATAATCCTAGATACTGGGGAGGAAGAGGATGAATCCATCATCCTTGGAAGACCCTTCCTAGCCACCGCCAATACCATCATTGATGTAGCAAAGGGAAAACTGATTCTACAATTATATGAGGACCACATCTTGTTCAAGATGCTTAACCCCGATTCTCCCTTTGACAAAAAAGAGACAGTTGTGCAATACTTAGTGTTTCAACTCTCTGAGTGCAGAGCTATACAGAGCCCCCAGACACCAACTCTAAGTTTGGTGTTGGACAGCCATTATCAAGCACTGAGAACATTAGTACTAAGAAGAAAGTACCTAAAGGATGGAGGGACAAGAAGATCCCCACTGAAGGCCTCTCTCCTGACCTGAGAATTATCTTCACTAACAATCCAGTCATTCTACATATTGTGAACAAGATCCTGTCTCTGGAACATGTGGAACTTGTCCATGAGAGCATAGGAAAGAAGATCACTGTAAGGAATTTGAGCCCCTATCCATCTCTGTAAGGAGCTAACCATCAAGCTAATGAAATTAAAGAAGCGCTTGTTGGGAGGTAACCCAAGCATAATTAAAGTTATTTCTATTTTTCATTAAGTTTATTTCAGTTATATCAATTTAATTTTCATATTTGTTTAAGTTTGTGATCATGTGCAGTAGTTATAATAGAAACAGAAACAGTCAGAACTTGAAATAGCACACCCTAGAGCAAATACCTTACTGGCATTGAACTCCAGCCAGGGAGCACATTGCTGGCGTTGAACACCAGCCAGAGGGCAGAGACTAGGCGTTCAACGCCCCAGCAGAGGCACAGACCTGGCATTAAACGCCAGGAAAGAGCACCCTAATGGGCGTTCAAAGCCCTATATGGAGCACATAGCTGGCATTGAACGCCAGCCAGGAGCAGGAGCTGGGCATTCAACACCCACAAGGGGGCAGAGAACTCGAATTCCCTAGCCCCCCAGGATTAGTGGGTCCCACAGAATCTCTACCTACCCCACCTTCTTCTCTCTACATACTCTTTCCTATTAACCCTAACCCAATCACATCCATATCTCTTTTCAAAACCATCATAACTCCCACCAACCCCCACCCACTTCAAATTCAAAAATTACCACCCAATTCCCACCCATTCATTTGAACCTTAACCTATCTCATTCCTATAAATACCCTTTCTTCCTACCCTTCATACACAGACCATTCATACAATAAAGCTCCACTTGGTCGAATCCTCCTCTCTCCATACATCTTCTCTATTCTCTTTTTCTTCTACTCTCTTTTTCCCTTTTATTCTTATTTTGCTCGAGGACAAGCAAAGCTTTTAGGTTTAGGTATTGGAAAAGCATTGCTTTTTGCTTTCCATTCACACTTATGGCACCCAAAGTCAGAGAATCCTCTAGAAAGAGGAAAGGGAAAAACAATTGCTTTCACCTTCGAATCTTGGGAGATGGAGAGATTCATCACCAAAGCTCATCAAGACAACTTCTATGAAGTAATGGCACAGAAAAAGGTGATTTCTGAAGTCCCCTTTAAACTAAAAAAGAATGAGTACCCGAAGATCCGAAGAGAAATCCGGAGGAGAGGTTGGGAAGTCCTAACCAATCCTATCCCATAAATTGGAATCTTAATGGTACAAGAGTTCTATGCCAATACATGGGTCACTAAACACCATGATGTAAGTGTGAACCCAAGCTCCAAAAATTGGAGAACCATGGTCTGAGGGAGACAGTTGGGTTTCAGCCCAGAAAGTGTAAGGTTAGTGTTCCATTTGCCAATGATGCAAGGAGACCCACATCCTTACACTAGGAGAGTAAATTTTGATCAGAGGCTGGACCAAGTCCTTTCAGACATTTGTGTGGAAGGAGCTCAGTAGAAGAGGGATGTTCAAGGCAAGCCTATCCAACTGAGAAGGCTTGACCTCAAGCCCATAGCTAGAGGATGGTTGGAGTTTATCCAATGCTCTATCATCCCTACTAGTAATTGGTCAGAAGTGACCATTGACAGAGCCATCATGATTCGTTGCATCATGATTGTGAGTGAGGTGGAGGTACATAAGGTAATACCTCAAGAGTTGTACAAGAAAGCTGAGAAACCTTCCATCCTAGCAAGGTTGGCATTCCCCCACCTTATATTTCACCTATGAAATTTAGCTGGAATTGTCATAGAAGGAGACATTTCCATTGAAGAAGACAAGCCATCACTAAAAGAAGGATGGAGCAAACTAGAGAGCCAGCACATGGACCACAGCAAGAGCATGTGGAGCTACCTCAATAAGAAATCCCTAAGATGCCTCAAGGGATTGCATTTTCATCCCCAAGGCTATTGGGACCAATTACAAACTTCTCTAGGAGAATTAAGCTCCAGCATGGATCAGTTAAGGATGGCACATCAAGAGCATTCCACCATCCTCTATGAAATAAGAAAAGATCAAAGGGCCATGAGGGAAGATCAAAGAGTTATGAGGGAAGAACAACAGAGACAGGGGAATGACATAGAATAAACCAAGCACTCCATTGGATCCTCCAAAAGGAGTAGTAGTTGCCATCACTAAGGTAGATTCGTTCCCTTAATCCCCTTTGCTTATGTTATTTTTCTGTTTCTAGTGCATGATCATCTTTGTCTTATGTCTTAAAGTTATGAAATATTCTATCCCTCACCTTGCTTAAAAGAAAATTTTAATTGAAAAAGAAAGGTGAGATACTTGAATTTTGAGTTATATAGTAAGAATAGTTCAATTATTTGATGCGGTAGCATTACTTTTATTTTCTGAATGCATGAATGAACAGTGCATATTTGATGTTGGAGTTAACGAATGTTGGCTCTTAAAAGAATGATGATAAAAGTGAAGTATTATTGGTAATATGAAAAATCCAAAAATTGATTCTTGAAGCAAGAAAAAGCAGCAAAAAACAAAGAAAAAAACAGAGGTATGTGCAAAAAAAAAAAGCAAGCAGAAAAAGGAAAAAAAGAAAAAGCCAATAGCTCTTTAAACTAAAAGGCAAGAGCAAGGATCCAAGGCTTTGAGCATAAATGGTTAGGAGGGCCTAAAAGAAACAAATCTTGGCCTAAAAAGTTCAATTGAACTCCTCCCCTAACTATATGCATGTGGTGTGAAGGTATCAAGTGAAAAGTTTGAGACTGAGCAGTTAAAGTCATGATCCAAAGCAAAAGAGTGTGCTTAAGAACTTTGGACACCACTGGCTGGAGATTTTAGCAAAGCTGAATCACAATCCTAAGGGGTTCACCCAGTTAAGTGTCTGTAAAATTTATGTATCCGGTGGTAATACTGGAAAACAAAGTGCTTTGGGTCATGACCAAGACTCTAAAGAAGTTGTATTAAAGAATAAAAAAGAACTGAACTAGGAGAGTCAATAATATCATCTGGATTCTTAATTCCTAAAGATGACAATTATTCTGAACTTCTGGTAGCGCAAAATTGTGAACATTACTTTTTCACAACTCTCATAATCCCCGGTAATGGCTCCAAACACGTGGTGGCTCAATACCATGGCATTACACAACTTCGCACAACTAACCAGCAAGTGCACTGGGTCATCCAAGTAATAAACCTTACGCGAGTAAGGGTCGATCCCACGGAGATTGTTAGTATTGAAGCAAGCTATGGTCATCTTGTAAATCTTAGTCAGGCAAACTCAAATGGATATAGTGATGAACGAAAATAACACAAAGGTAAAGATAGAGATACTTATGTAATTCATTGGTAGGAACTTCAGATAAGCGTGTGAAGACGCCTTCCCTTCCGTCTCTCTGCTTTCCTACCGCCTTCATCCAATTCTTCTTACTCCTTTCCATGGCAAGCTCGTGTAGGGTTTCACTGTTGTCAGCAGCTACCTCCCATCCTCGCAGTGAAAACTAATGCTCATGCACTCTGTCACAGTGCGGCTAATCACCGGTTTGGTTCCCTCCCCTACCGGAATAGAATCACTCTTTTGCGTCTGTCACTAACGCCCAGTAGGTTACAGGTTTGAAGCACGTCACAGTCATTCAATCATTGAATCCTACTCAGAATACCACAGACAAGGTTTAGACCTTCCGGATTCTCTTGAATGCCGCCATCAGGTCCTGCCTATACCACGAAGACTCTGATCTCACGGAATGGTTGGCTCGTTTGTCAGGCGAGCACTCGGTTGTCAGGCGATCAACCATGCATCGTGCAATCAGGAATCCAAGAGATATTCACCAAGCCTCAAATGCTTGTAGAACAAGAGTGGTTGTCAGTCACTTTGTTCATGAGTGAGAATGGTGATGGGCGTCAATCATCACCTTCATCAAGTTGAAGAACAAGTGATATCTTGGAACAAGAACAAGCGGAATTGAATGGAAGAACAATAGTAATTGCATTAATACTCGAGGTACAGCAGAGCTCCACACCTTAATCTATGGTGTGTAGAAGCTCCACCGTTGAAAATACATAAGCATAAGGTCTAGGCATGGCCGAATGGCCAGCCTCCCAATGATCTAAGATAGCATAAAAATGAAGATAGCTACCAAAGTCTCTATCATGATCTAAGAACTAGATGTCCAAAGATGAAAATACAATAGTAAAAGGTCCTACTTATAAGAACTAGTAGCCTAAGGTGTACAGAAATGAGTAAATGACATAAAAATCAACTTCCGGGCCCACTTGGTGTGTGCTTGGGCTGAGCAATGAAGCAAATTTCGTGTAGAGACTCTTCTTGGAGTTAAACGCCAGCTTTGGTGCCAGTTTGGGCGTTTAACTCCCATTTGGGTGCCAGTTCCAGCGTTTAACGCTGGGATTTCTTGAGGTGACTTTGAACGCCGGTTTGGGCCATCAAATCTTGGGCAAAGTATGGACTATCATATATTGCTGGAAAGCCCAGGATGTCTACTTTCCAACGCCATTGAGAGCGCGCCAATTGGGCTTCTGTAGCTCCAGAAAATCCACTTCGAGTGCAGGGAGGTCAGAATCCAACAGCATCTGCAGTCCTTTTTGGTCTCTGAATCAGATTTTTGCTCAGGTCCCTCAATTTCAGCCAGAAAATACCTGAAATCACAGAAAAACACACAAACTCATAGTAAAGTCCAGAAAAGTGATTTTTAACTAAAAACTAATAAAAATATACTAAAAACTAACTAGATCATATAAAAAACATACTAAAAACAATGCCAAAAAGTATACAAATTATCCGCTCATCACAACACCAAACTTAAATTGTTGCTTGTCCCCAAGCAACTGAAAATCAAATAAGATAAAAAGAAGAGAATATGCAATGAATTCCAAAAACATCTGTGAAGATCAGTATTAATTAGATGAGCGGGGCTTTTAACTTTTTGCCTCTGAATAGTTTTGGCATCTCACTCTATCCTTTGAAATTCAGAATGGTTGGCTTCTTTAGGAACTCAGAGTCCGGATAGTGCTAATGATTCTCTTAGTGAAGTATGATGATTCTTGAACATAGCTATTTATTGAGTCTTGGCTGTGGCCCAAAGCACTCTGTCTTCCAGTATTACCACCGGATACATACATGCCACAGACACATAATTGGGTGAACCTTTTCAGATTGTGACTCAGCTTTGCTAAAGTCCCCAATTAGAGGTGTCCAGGGTTCTTAAGCACACTCTTATATGCCTTGGATCACAACTCTTTATTTCTTTCTAATTTTTTTTTTCGTTTTTCTCTCTTTTTTTTTCGATTTTTTTTTTGAATGTGCTTTTTCTTGCTTCAAGAATCATTTTAATGATTTTTCAGATCCTCAGTAACATGTCTCTTTTTTCATCATTCTTTCAAGAGCCAACATTCATGAACCACAAATTCAAGATACATATGCACTGTTTAAGCATACATTCAGAGAACAAAAATATTACCACCACATCAAGATAATTAAACTATTATAAAATTCAAAATTCATGCAATTCTTCCTTTATCAATTAAGCACATTTTTATTTAAGAAAGGTGATGGATTCATAGGACATTCATAACTTTAAGGCATAGACACTAAGACACTAATGATCACAAGACACAAACATGGATAAACATAAGCATAAATTTTCGAAAAACAGAAGAACAAAGAACAAGGAAATCAAAGAACGGGTCCACCTTAGTGATGGCGGCTCTTTCTTGCTCTTGAAGATCCTATGGAGTGCTTGAGCTCCTCAATGTCTCTTCCTTGTCTTTGTTGCTCCTCCCTCATGATTCTTTGATCTTCTCTAATTTCATGAAGGATGATGGAGTGTTCTTGGTGCTCCACCCTTAGTTGTCCCATGTTGGAACTCAACTCTCCTAGGGAGGTGTGTAGTTTCTCCCAATAGTTTTGTGGAGGAAAATTCATCCCTTGAGGAATTTCAGGGATTTCATGATGAGTGGGATCTCTTGTGTACTCCATCCTTTTCTTGGTGATGGGCTTGTCCTCATCAATGGGGATGTCTCCCTCTATGTCAACTCCAACTGAATAACAGAGGTGACAAATGAGATGAGGGAAGGCTAACCTTGCCAAGGTGGAGGTCTTGTCCGCCACCTTATAGAGTTCTTGGGCTATAACCTCATGAACCTCTATTTCTTCTCCAATCATGATGCTATGGATCATGATGACCCGGTCTATGGTAACTTCGGACCGGTTGCTAGTGGGGATGATTGAGCGTTGTATGAACTCTAACCACCCTCTAGCCACGGGCTTGAGGTCATGCCTTCTCAATTGGACCGGCTTTCCTCTTGAATCTTGCTTCCATTGTGCGCCCTCTTCACATATAACTGTGAGGACTTGGTCCAACCTTTGATCAAAGTTGACCCTTCTAGTGTAAGGATGCTCATCTCCTTGCATCATAGGCAAGTTGAACGCCACCCTCACACTCTCCGGACTAAAATCCAAGTATTTCCCCCGAACCATAGTAAGATAATTCTTTGGATTCGGGTTCACACTTTGGTCATGGTTCTTGGTGATCCATGCATTGGCATAGAACTCTTGAACCATCAAGATTCCGACTTGTTGAATGGGGTTGGTAAGAACTTCCCAACCTCTTCTTCGGATCTCATGGCGGATCTCCGGATATTCACCCTTTTTGAGTGAAAAAGGGACCTCGGGGATCACCTTCTTCAAGGCCACAACTTCATAGAAGTGGTCTTGATGCACCCTTGAGAGAAATCTATCCATCTCCCATGACTCGGAGGTGGAAGCTTTTGCCTTCCCTTTCCTCTTTTTAGAGGTTTCTCCGGCCTTGGATGCCATAATGGTTATGGAAAAATCAAAAAGCAACGCTTTTACCACACCAAACTTAAAATGTTTGCTCGTCCTCGAGCAAAAGAAGAAAGAAGAGAGTAGAAGAAGAAGAAATGAGGAAGAGGGAGATGGTGGTGTGTTCGGCCAAAGAGGGGGAGAAGTGGTGTTTAGGTTGTGTGAAAATGAAGGGTTGAAGAATGATATATATAGGAGAGAGTGGGGTAAAGGTTCGGCCATTATGGGTGGGTTTGGGAGGGAAAGTGGTTTGAATTTGAAGGGTGAGGTTGGTGGGGATTTATGAAGGATGGATGTGAGTGGTGAATGAGAAAGATGGGATTTGATAGGTGAGGGGTTTTTGGGGAAGAGGTGTTGAGGTGATTGGTGAATGGGGGAAGAAGAGAGAGAGTGATGGTAGGGTCCTGTGGGGTCCACAGATCCTGTGGTGTCGAGGAAAAGGCATCCTTGCACCAAATGGCATCAAAATCCACGTTTTGACCCATTTCTGGCGTTAAACGCCGGGCTGGTGCCCATTCCTGGCGTTTAACGCCAGGTTCTTGCCCTTTACTGGCGTTTAACGCCAGTCTGGTGCCCCTTTCTGGCGTTAAACGCCCAGAAGGGTGCCAGACTGGGCGTTAAACGCCCAACTGCTAGGCTGACTGGCGTTTGAACGCCAGCAGCATCTTCCTCCAGGGTGTGCTGTTTTTCTTCCTGTTTTTCATTTTGTTTTTGCTTTTTCTATTGTTTTTGTGACTTCTTATGATCATCAACCTACAAAAAAGATAAAATAACAAAAGAAAATAATTAATTATAAAACATTGGGTTGCCTCCCAACAAGCGCTTCTTTATTGTCATTAGCTTGACAGAGGACTCTCATGGAGCCTCAGAAATGCTCAGAACCGTGTTGGAACCTCCCAACACCAAACTTAGAGTTTGAATGTGGGGGTTCAACACCAAACTTAGAGTTTGGTTGTGGCCTCCCAACACCAAACTTAGAGTTTGGTTGTGGGGGCTCTGTTTGGCTCTATTTTGAGAGAAGCCCTTCATGCTTCCTCTCCATGATGACAGAGGGATATCCTTGGGCCTTAAACACCAAGGATTCTTCATTCACTTGAATGATCAACTCTCCTCTATCAACATCAATCACAGCCTTTGCTGTGGCTAGGAAGGGTCTGCCAAGGATGATGGATTCA
This sequence comes from Arachis hypogaea, assembly GCF_003086295.3. Lineage (NCBI taxonomy): Eukaryota > Viridiplantae > Streptophyta > Magnoliopsida > Fabales > Fabaceae > Arachis > Arachis hypogaea. The sequence continues at coordinate 92,973,930 of NC_092039.1, forward strand.
TCCATGCATTTCCCAGTCTCTAGGACTATGAAATCAGTAGGGATGTAATGGTCTTCAATCTTCACCAAAACATCCTCTACAAGTCCATAAGCTTGTTTTCTTGAGTTGTCTGCCATCTCTAGTGAGATTTTTGCAGCTTGTACCTCATAGATCCCTAATTTCTCCATTACAGAGAGGGGCATGAGGTTTACACTTGATTCTAAGTCACACAAGGCCTTCTTGAAGGTTATGGTGCCTATGGTACAAGGTATAGAAAACTTCCCAGGATCCTGCCTCTTTTGAGGCAATTGCTGCCTAGACAAGTTATCCAGTTCTTTGGTGAGCAAAGGGGGTTCATCCTCCCAAGTCTCATTTCCAAATAACTTGTCATTTAGCTTCATGATTGCTCCAAGGTATTTAGCAACTTGCTCCTCAGTGACATACTCATCCTCTTCAGAGGAAGAATACTCATCAGAGCTCATGAATGGCAGAAGTAAGTCCAATGGAATCTCTATGGTCTCAGTTTGAGCCTCAGATTCCCAAGGTTCCTCATTGGGGAACTCATTGGAGGTCAGTGGACGCCCAGTGAGGCCTTCCTCAGTGGCGTTCACTGCCTCTTCTTCCTCCCAGAATTCGGCCATATTGATGGCCTTGCACTCTCCTTTTGGATTTTCTTCAGTATTGCTTGGGAGAGTGCTTGGAGGAAGTTCAGTAATTTTCTTGCTCAGCTGACCCACTTGTCCTTCCAAATTCCTAATGGAAGATCTAGTTTCAGTCATGAAACTTTGAGTGGTTTTGATTAGATCAGAGACCATGGTTGCCAAGTCAGAGGTATTCTGCTTGGAACTCTCTGTCTGTTGCTGAGAAGATGATGGAAAAGGCTTGCTATTGCTAAACCTGTTTCTTCCACCATTATTGTTATTGAAACCTTGTTGGGGTCTCTGTTGATCCTTCCATGAAAGATTTGGATGATTCCTCCATGAAGGATTATAGGTGTTTCCATAGGGTTCTCCCATGTAATTCACCTCTTCTATTGAAGGGTTCTCAGGATCATAAACTTCTTCCTCAGATGAAGCTTCCTTAGTACTGCTTGGTGCATTTTGCATTCCAGACAGACTTTGAGAAATCATATTGACTTGTTGGGTCAATATTTTATTCTGAGCCAAAATGGCATTCAGAGTGTCAATCTCAAGAACTCCTTTCTTCTGACTAGTCCCATTGTTCACAGGATTTCTTTCAGAAGTGTACATGAATTGGTTATTTGCAACCATTTCAATCAGTTCTTGAGCTTCAGTAGGCGTCTTCTTCAGATGAAGAGATCCTCCAGAAGAGCTATCCAAAGACATCTTGGACAGTTCAGAGAGACCATCAAAGAAAATACCTATGATGCTCCATTCAGAAAGCATATCAGTGGGACACTTTCTGATCAATTGTTTGTATCTTTCCCAAGCTTCATAGAGGGATTCTCCTTCCTTCTGTCTGAAGGTTTGGACTTCCACTCTAAGCTTACTCAATTTTTGAGGTGGAAAGAACTTTGCCAAGAAGGCATTGACTAGCTTTTCCCAAGAGTCCAGGCTTTCTTTAGGTTGAGAATCCAACCATGTTCTAGCTCTGTCTCTTACAGCAAAAGGGAATAGCATCAGCCTGTAGACCTCAGGGTCAACCCCATTAGTCTTGACTGTGTCACAGATTTGCAAGAACTCAGCTAAAAACTGATGAGGATCTTCCAATGGAAGTCCATGAAACTTGCAATTCTGTTGCATTAGAGAAACTAATTGAGGCTTAAGCTCAAAGTTGTTTGCTCCAATGGTAGGGATAGAGATGCTTCTCCCATAGAAGTCGGGAGTAGGTGCAGTAAAGTCACCCAGCACCTTCCTTGAATTGTTGGCATTGTTGTTGTTTTCGGCTGCCATATGTTCCTCTTCCTTGAAGAGTTCGTTCAAGTGCTCTAAAGAGAGTTGTGCCTTGGCTTCTCTTAGCTTTCTCTTTAAGGTCCTTTCAGGTTCAGGATCAGCCTCAACAAGAATGCCTTTGTCTTTGCTCCTGCTCATAAGAAAGAGAAGAGAACAAGAAAATATGGAATCCTCTATGTCACAGTATAGAGATTCCTTGAAGTGTCAGAGGAAAAGAAGAGTAGAAGACAGAAGTGGAAAATTCGAACTTAACAAAGGAGATGAAGTTCGAATTTTGCATTAAGGGATAGTGTTAGTCCACAAATAGAAGGATGTGAGAAGGAGGCAAGTAATTTTCGAAAATTAAGTGAAAAATTTTGAAAACATTTTTGAAAAACATTACTTAATTTTCGAAAATGAAAATGGAAAAGAAATCAAGTGATTTTTGAAAAAGATTTTGAAATTAGAAATCAAAAGGATTTGATTGAAAACTATTTTGAAAAAGATGTGGTTAAGAAGATATGATTGGTTTTAAAAAGATGTGATTGAGAAGATATGATTTGAAAAACATTTTAAAAAGATTTGATTTGAAAATTAAAAACTTGACTTAACAAGAAAAGATATGATTCAAACATTAAACCTTTCTCAACAGAAAAGGCAACATACTTGAAATGTTGAATCAAATCATTAATTGATAGTAAGTTTCTTTGAAAAAGGAAAGAAGTTAATTTTGAAAAAGATTTGATTGAAAAATTGATTTGAAAAAGATTTGATTTGGAAGAAATTTTGAAAACTTAGAAAAAATTTGATTTGAAAACAAAATCTTCCCCCTTTAGCCATCCTGGCGTTAAACGCCCAGAATGGTATCCATTCTGGCGTTTAACGCCCAAAATGCTACCCTTTTGGGCGTTAAACGCCCAACCAGGTACCCTGGCTGGCGTTTAAACGCCAGTCTGTCCTTCTTCACTGGGCGTTTTGAACGCCCAGCTTTTTCTGTGCAATTCCTCTGCTGTATGTTCTGAATCTTCAATTCTCTGTATTATTGACTTGAAAGGACACAAATTAAAAAATTTTTTTTGGATTTTTAATAATAAGGACAAACCAAAATGCAACAAGAATCAAATGACAATGCATGCGAGACACCAAACTTAGCAGTTTGTATACTACTGACACTAACAAAACGAAAATGCATATGAGACACACAAAACACTCAAGTCAATAGAATTCAAAGATCAGATCAAGCAAATCATCAAGAACATCTTGGAGATCAATAAGACATATGAATGCATGCAATTGACACCAAACTTATGATGGGACTAGACTCAAACAAGAAATATTTTTGGATTTTATGATTTTGTAAAATTTTTTTTTGTGTTTTTCGAAAATTAAGTGGAAAAAGGATATCAAAATTCTTAATGAGAATTCCAGGAATCAGTGCAATGCTAGTCTAAGACTCCGGTCCAGGAATTAGACATGGCTTCACAGCCAGCCAAGCTTTCAAAGAAAGCTTCGGTCCAAAACACTAGACATGGCCAGAGGCCAGCCAAGCCTTAGCAGATCACTGCTCCAAAAGCAAGATTGATAAGAAATCAACAAGCTCTTGTGGTGATAAGTTGAAACCTCGGTCCAATGAAATTAGACATGGCTTCTCAGCCAGCCAGATTTCAACAAATCATCATGAAACTCTAGAACTCATCTTCAAGAATTTCGAAAAAAATAAATACCTAATCTAAGCAACAAGATGAACCGTCAGTTGTCCAGCCTAAACAATCCCGGGCAATAACACCAAAAACTTGATGTTGTTGCCGGATCTTGGCACTGATGTTACCAAAAGCTTGCTCAAAACTTGAACAATCCCCGGCAACGGCGCCAAAAACTTGGTAGCGCGAAATTGTGAACATTACTTTTTCACAACTCTCATAATCCCCGGTAATGGCTCCAAACACGTGGTGGCTCAATACCATGGCATTACACAACTTCGCACAACTAACCAGCAAGTGCACTGGGTCGTCCAAGTAATAAACCTTACGCGAGTAAGGGTCGATCCCACGGAGATTGTTAGTATTGAAGCAAGCTATGGTCATCTTGTAAATCTTAGTCAGGCAAACTCAAATGGATATAGTGATGAACGAAAATAACACAAAGGTAAAGATAGAGATACTTATGTAATTCATTGGTAGGAACTTCAGATAAGCGTGTGAAGACGCCTTCCCTTCCGTCTCTCTGCTTTCCTACTGCCTTCATCCAATTCTTCTTACTCCTTTCCATGGCAAGCTCGTGTAGGGTTTCACTGTTGTCAGCAGCTACCTCCCATCCTCGCAGTGAAAACTAATGCTCATGCACTCTGTCACAGTGTGGCTAATCACCGGTTTGGTTCCCTCCCCTACCGGAATAGAATCACTCTTTTGCGTCTGTCACTAACGCCCAGTAGGTTACAGGTTTGAAGCACGTCACAATCATTCAATCATTGAATCCTACTCAGAATACCACAGACAAGGTTTAGACCTTCCGGATTCTCTTGAATGCCGCCATCAGGTCCTGCCTATACCACGAAGACTCTGATCTCACGGAATGGTTGGCTCGTTTGTCAGGCGAGCACTCGGTTGTCAGGCGATCAACCATGCATCGTGCAATCAGGAATCCAAGAGATATTCACCAAGCCTCAAATGCTTGTAGAACAAGAGTGGTTGTCAGTCACTTTGTTCATGAGTGAGAATGGTGATGGGCGTCAATCATCACCTTCATCAAGTTGAAGAACAAGTGATATCTTGGAACAAGAACAAGCGGAATTGAATGGAAGAACAATAGTAATTGCATTAATACTCGAGGTACAGCAGAGCTCCACACCTTAATCTATGGTGTGTAGAAGCTCCACCGTTGAAAATACATAAGCATAAGGTCTAGGCATGGCCGAATGGCCAGCCTCCCAATGATTAAGATAGCATAAAAATGAAGATAGCTACCAAAGTCTCTATCATGATCTAAGAACTAGATGTCCAAAGATGAAAATACAATAGTAAAAGGTCCTACTTATAAGAACTAGTAGCCTAAGGTGTACAGAAATGAGTAAATGACATAAAAATCCACTTCCGGGCCCACTTGGTGTGTGCTTGGGCTAAGCAATGAAGCAAATTTCGTGTAGAGACTCTTCTTGGAGTTAAACGTCAGCGTTGGTGCCAGTTTGGGCGTTTAACTCCCATTTGGGTGCCAGTTCCAGCGTTTAACGCTGGGATTTCTTGAGGTGACTTTGAATGCCGGTTTGGGCCATCAAATCTTGGGCAAAGTATGGACTATCATATATTGCGGGAAAGCCCAGGATGTCTACTTTCCAACGCCGTTGAGAGCGCGCCAATTGGGCTTCTGTAGCTCCAGAAAATCCACTTCGAGTGCAGGGAGGTCAGAATCCAACAGCATCTGCAGTCCTTTTTGGTCTCTGAATCAGATTTTTGCTCAGGTCCCTCAATTTCAGCCAGAAAATACCTGAAATCACAGAAAAACACACAAACTCATAGTAAAGTCCAGAAAAGTGATTTTTAACTAAAAACTAATAAAAATATACTAAAAACTAACTAGATCATATCAAAAACATACTAAAAACAATGCCAAAAAGTATACAAATTATCCGCTCATCAACTTCAAAGGATAGTGAGATGCCAAAACTATTCAAAAGCAAAAAGCTACTAGTCTCGCTCATCTAATTGAAACTAAGCTTCATTGAGAACTCTGAGATTTATTGTATCCCTCTCTTCTTTTTATCCTACTTTGTTTTTGGTTACTCGGGGACAAGCAACAACTTAAGTTTGGTGTTTTGATGAGCGGATATTTTATACGCTTTTTCGCATCATTTTCAAATAGTTTTTACTATGTTTTGTTTAAGTTTTATTATATTTTCATAGGTTTTAGTAAAAAATTCACATTTTTGGATTCTACTTTGATTTTGTTGCTTTACGGTGATTTCAGGTGTTTTCTGGCTGAAATTGAGGAGCTTGAGCAAAAGTCTGATTCAGAGACAGAGAAAGGACTGCAGATGATGTCAGGAACTGACCTCTGTGCACTCAAAGGAGCTTTTTTGGAACTACATAAGTCCAAATGCCGTGCGCTCAATGGCTATGAAAAGCTAACATCTAGGGCTTTCTAGAAATATATAATAGTTTATACTTTGCTCTGAAAACAAAGGCCCAAAACTGGCATTCAATACCAGCCACCTACCTTATTCCTGGTGTTGGACGCCCATCAAGTGGGTCCGGAAAGTGAAGCAGATTAGTATATATTAGAGGAGATCACCTTTGTTTAAAAGAGTTTTATTTTTTGATCTTCTTCTTCCCCTGCTTTACTTTTCGAACAGTATGAGTCACTAACCTCCTAAGGTTAAGGTTAGGAGCTCTGCTGAGTTTCATGGATTAATAATATTACTGTTCTAGTTCAATATGTCTAATTCTATTCTCTTATGCATTCTCGTTCATCATCTTATGAATTGAGGGTGACCCATGACAATCACCCTTCTTCTACATGGGTTCCGTGCGAGTCCTAACCCAAATAGCGTTAAACCGAAGCTAGAGATTGCATTGCGGATTCCAATAGAGTACCTGGGCAACTTTGGATATGTGACACGAAATCCCATTGACCGTGGGTAAGTGAGGTCTCTGTGGCGCTAAGGCTAGAGTCTGAGAAGCAGCGTTCCCTACTCCGGAAGATCTTCCTTGTCTGTGGCACCTTGAGTAGGATCTTGAAGTGGAGTGGATTGCTTAGAGCTTCATCTTCTGCTACAATGAAAAACCTAGAGGTGGCTTGATGAGAGGACATGAGTCACTTTCAACCTGGTGAATTGTTGCAGTGGAGGAGGTTAACTTAATGAGAGGACATGAGTTAATTACTCACGGCTGCCATTGAATAAATCAGAAAGTTATTGAAGTAGATAATAAGAAAAGTTAATCCGGAAAGACAAAGCATCTCCGAAGCCTCAACCGTTCTCATACCATTGAGTTCACACCTATTTAGTAATGTTTTATTTACTTATCTATTTTATACATTTTCTCGTGACAACTATATTTTTTATCCGCCTAACTAAGATCTGCAAGGTAACCATTGCTTGCTCAAACAAACAATCTTTGTGGGATCGACCCTCACTCACCTGAGGTATTACTTGGACGACCCAGTATACTTGCCAGTCTATCTATGCAAAACGTGCGGAGTCAGTTTCGTGCACCAAGTTTTTGGTGCCGTTGCCAGGGATTGTTCGGATTTGACAAACTACTGGATTTGACAAACGTGCGGAGTCAGTTTCGTGCACCAGTTAGCTACCATCTCAATGAGTTCGTTTGCCTCCTCCAAAGTTTTCTTCATGTGTAAAGATCCACCTGCAGAATAATCCAGAGATACCTTGGCTCTTTCAGAGAGTCCGTCATAGAGGATATCCAGCTTGACCCACTCTGTGAACATTTCAATGGGACATTTTTTGAGCATCAACTTGTTCCTTTCCCAGGCGTCATAGAGGGACTCGCTCTCTTCCTGCTTAAAAGTTTGAATATCCCTCCGTAGCTTAGTCAGCTTCCTTTGTGAAAAGTACTTGTTTAGAAATTTGCTGACTACCTCACTCCAGGTGCTCAAGCTCTTCTTGGGTTGGACATCCAACCAAACTTTTACTTGATCTCTCAAATCAAATGGAAAGACTATCATCCTGTAGACTTTAGGATCCACTCCATGAGTCTTTACAATATCACAGATCTACAAGAAATCTAATATAAACCTGTTTTGGTCTTCCTGCGGAAGCCCATGAAACTGGCAAGTTTGTTGCACCAGAATGATCAACTATGGGTTGAGATCAAAATTTCCTACTCCAATAGGAAGTGTACTAATGCTCCTTCCATAGAAGTCAGGAGTGGGTGTTGTATAAAACCTCAAAGTTCTTTTGGGCTATGCATCCTTATTTAGATCCATAGTGATTTTTGGTATTCCTGCACAAGCAAGAGATAAAGAATAGTGAGAGTCTCTATGTCAAAGTATAGAGAGCTCCCAGTGAGATACCCAAAAAGAAACTAGAAATAAAATATTTTTTTTTCAAATATCGAAAATAAATAAATAAAATAAGAACTAATTCGAAAAATAAAATAAAAAATTTAAGTAAAAAAATAAAAAAATAAGAAAAGGAAAGATTAAGAAAAGATATGACAACTAATTAACTAAAAACAGAGGTTTGAAAATTAAATGGTAATTTTCGAAAAAGAAGAGAGAGAAATAAGTAGATGATTTTCGAAAACAAGAGAGAGAAATTAGTTAGGAATTTTTGAAAAAGAGGAAAGAGAAAGAAGAGTAGAGAACAGAATAAGATAAAATAAGTAACCAACTAATCAATAAGATTTGAAAATAAAGTAAAAGATTTGATTTTGAAAATTTGAAAAAGAAAGTTAAAGAAAGATTTAGAAAATTAAAATTTGAAAGAATAAGTCAAACAAGATAAGATAAGAATTGAAAAGATTTGATTTTGAAAATTTTTGAATTTGAATTTTGAAAAAAGATTTTATTTTGAAATTTGAAATTGATTTAAGATAAGATAAAGATTTGAAAAAGATTTGAAAAGATAAGATATGATAAAGATTTGAAAAATTTTGGAAAGGAAAGATATGATAAAGATTTGAAAAGATTAGATCTTAAAATTAAAATTAAAAATTGAAACTTTACCAACAAGAAAACACCAAACTTAAAAATTTTAAATCAAGATAAGAAAAGGTAGCAAGATTTTTGAAAATTTGAAGAAAGATAAGACAAATATTTTTTTGGAATTTCGAATTTTAAAGAAAAACAACTAAGAAACACCAAACTTAAAATTTTTAAGATCAAACAAAGAAAAACACCAAGAACAATTTGAATACCAAGAAGAAAAACAAGAACAATTTTCCAAAAATTCAAGAAAAGACAGACCAATAGAAAACCAAGAAAAGGTTCCAAACTTAAGGACTGACACAAGACTCAAACAAAATAAAAAGATTACTAAAGAGAAGAAAAGGTTTTGAAAAAGAAAATGAGAAACACAATTGAAAGAACAATTAAACCTCAAAAAGTACCTAATCTAAGCAGCAAGATAGTCCGGTAGTTTGTCAATCTCAGAATAATTCCCGGCAACGATGTCAAAAACTTGGTTTACGAAATTGACTCTGCAAACTTTCGCACAGATGAACCGGCAAGTGCACCGGGTCGTCCAAGTAATACCTCAGGTGAGTGAGGATCGAATCCCACGGAGATTGTTGGATTGAGCAAGCAATGGCTATCTTGCGGATCTCATTCAGGTGATTAGAAAAGATGGTTGTTTGGTTGAAAAACGCATAAAACATAATAAGGAAAGAGTTACTTGATTGGTGTTAAATCTTTAATAAGAGAGCAGTTGAGGCTTCGGAGATTCTTTCTCTTTCTGGATCAAGTTTTCTCACTATCTACTTCAACAATGGATGATTCATTCCATGACAAGCTGTAAGTGATTAACGCCGGGGCTAGTGGTCATTAATCTCCTATGCTTCAGATCAAACGCCAGTGCAAATGGTCATCCAATCTGAACGAGGGTGAAGCTCTAGCAATTCAGTCCCTTAAAGATCCTACTCGAAATGCCACAGACAAGGTCGGATCTCCCGGATCAGAGAATGAAGCTTTATGATCCTAGCTTATACCACAAAGGCCCTAAACGCCCCATACCTCGGCTGAACAGATGTTCCCATGTCCCCAACAAAGTCATGGATTAGCCGTCTGATGACCGGAATTCACTACCCACAAAATTTTTTATTATGAATCCGTTCTTTTGGCAAGCACACCAAAATTATCGTCAAGTAATAAACCATAGTGGAGTGGGATCGTATCCACAGAGATTGGTATATTTGAACAATTTTAATCCATTGGTGAATTAGTTAAGCTAACAGAATAGATTGTGATTGTGGAATTATAAATGGGCAGAATTATAAATGACTCAAAAATAAAGAGAAGCAGTAAAATGCAGAAATGAAAATGGCAAGAATGTAAAGGGTAGAAGCTTAAATGACATAAATGTAAATGGGAATAGGGATTTGCAGAATATAGAAGAAAGCTATAAAGAAAGCTATAAAGAATGTTGTCTCTTTAGATTAAATCCAACTAATATCCTCTTCAATCATGCAACTTATTGGCCTCTTGGCAATCATGATTGATTGAGTCCCAATCCCTTGGTAACTCAATCTCTCAGATCTTGATCAATAGCCAATTCTTTGGTCTAATTGCTCATGAAGAGAGATATGCTTGGTCCCTGATTATACCACACATCATCATTGGTCCAAGTAGAGGGAGAATTTTATGTCACTATATCTAGACACCAAAACCCAGATCCTACTCAAGTGTGAGAAGGGATTTCTAGCATGGTTTCATGTTTCCTTTTCTAAGGTTCCCATGAAACCCATTTTGCATTAAATCTCTTTTCCAAGATAATTGAACACTAAGCATGAAGAACGAAATTCCTTCTAGAAAATCAAAGAGAATATGAAGAGAAGAAGAAATTTGCTATCATTAATCCATTAAGTACAACAGAGCTCCCTCTCTCAATGAGAGGGAATTTAGCTACTCATAGCTCAGAGAAAAGTACTCAAGATGAAGAAGATGATGAAATAAAAAGTAAATCTAAAAGCTATTTTCTACAACTTAGCTTCCTAACTACTTAACCCCTTTTTTCTCAGTACTTCTTGGGGTTATTTATACTACTCCTTGCTCTAAAAATAAAAGAAATACAAAAGTGAAAAGAAAAATACAATTTGGAGGGAAAATAAACTCAATAAATGTGATCCTCCAGCTGGCATGTGGCTGGTGCTTCATTGGCGTGCCACACCTTCCTCTGATTCTGGCTTGGCGTGCCACGCTCAGCTCGTCAAGTGGCACGCCCTCCTTCATTAGCTTTCCTGGCATGCCATGCCTTCGAGCCCAAGTGGCACGCCCAGGCCTTCTCCCTTTTCTTCTTGCTTCTGGAAAATTGAACTAGCGTGGCACGCCCATGCTATGTGCTTGATTCGTCTCTCTGGAAAGTTGAACTAGCATGGCACGCCCAGGGTCTGGCGTGCCACGCCCATTTGTGCTTGGTTCCTTCGGTGGCGTGCCACGCCCAACATTCAAGTGGCACGCCCAACTCTTCTTTTGGTTGATTGGGAATGATGGCGTGCCACGCCTGAAACTCAAGTGGCACGCTTGGGTGGAGAGTGGTAGCTGGCATGCCACACCTTCGATACCAAGTGGCACGCCCTTATGGTTGGCCTCCTAACTCCCTCTCTGGAAAATATAACCAGCGTGCCACGCCCATCATTTTGCCTTGGTTCCAGTAGCTGGCGTGCCACACCCAGCATTCCAGTGGCATGCCATAGTGGGACTTTTGAGCTGGCGTGCCACGCCTTCGATACCAAGTTGCACGCCCAAACCTTTTTAGCCGTTGGTGCACGAAATTGTGATACACAATGGCGTTAACAACTTGGTCGCACAATTGTAATCTCACTTCTTTGTCACAACTTTGCACAACTAACCAGCAAGTGCACTGGGTCATCCAAGTAATAAACCTTACGTGGGTAAGGGTCGATCATTAATACTCGAGGAACAGCAGAGCTCCACACCTTAATCTATGGTGTGTAGAAATTCCACCGTTGAAAATACATAAGTGGTCTGGAGGTCCAGGCATGGCCGAATGGCCAGCCTCCCCAAATATGAAAATATGATATCCAAAATTCTCTATATGATCCAAAGATGAAAATACAATAGTAAAAGGTCATATTTATAATGAAACTAGCTACTAGGATTTACAGAAATAGGTAAATGATGCAGAAATCCACTTCCGGGCCCACTTGGTGTGTGCTTGGGCTGAGCATTGAGCTTTACACGTGTAGAGGTCTTCCTTGGAGTTAAACACCAGTTTTGGTGCCAGTTTGGGCGTTTAACTCCAACTTTTATGCCAGTTCTGGCGTTTTGACGCCAGAAAATGGCAGAGAGCTGGTGTTTTGACACCATTTTACGTCGTCAAAACGCATGCAAAGTATGAACTATTATATATTTCTAGAAAGCCCTGGATGTCTACTTTCCAACGCATATAAGAGCGCGCCATTTGGAGTTTTGTAGTTTCAGAAAATCCACTTCGATTGCAGGGAGGTCAGAATCCAACAGCATTTGCAGTCCTTTGTCAGCCTCTGAATCAGATTTTTGCTCAGGTCCGTCAATTTTAGCCAGAAAATATCTAAAATCATAGAAAAACACAAAAATTCATAGTAAAGTCCAGAAATGTGAGTTTTGCTTAAACACTAATAAAAATATACTAAAAACTAACTAAATCATACTAAAAACTATATAAAAACAATGCCAAAAAGCGTATAGATTATCCGTTCATCACAACACCAAACTTAAATTGTTGCTTGTTCCCAAGCAACTGAAAATAAAATATGATAAAAAGAAGAGAATATACAATGAATCCCACAGTATCAATGAAACTTAGTCCTAATTAGATAAGCGGGGCTTATAGCTTTTTGCTTCTGAACAGTTTTGGCATCTCACTTTCTCCTTTGAAATTCAGAATGATTGGCATCTATAGGAACTCAGAATTTTAGATAGTGTTATTGATTTTCCTAGTTCAGTACGTTGATTCTTGAACACAGCTACTTTATGAGTCTTGGCTGTGACCCTAAGCACTTTGTTTTCCAGTATTACCACCGGATACATAAATGCCACAGACACATAACTGGGTGAACCTTTTTAGATTGTGACTCAGCTTTGCTAAAGTCCCCAGTTAGAGGTGTCCAGAGTTCTTAAGAACACTCTTTTGCTTTGGATCATGACTTTAACCACTCAGTCTCAAGCTTTTCACTTGGACCTTCATGCCACAAGCACATGGTTAGGGACAGCTTGATTTAGCCGCTTAGGCCTTGATTTTATTTCCTTGGGCCCTCCTATCCATTAATGCTTAAAGCCTTAGATCCTTTTTACCCTTGCCTTTTGGTTTAAAGGGCTATTAGCTTTTTCTGCTTGCTTTTTCTTTTTATTTCATCTCTCCTTTTTTCGACATTTTTTTCAAATATTTTTTCACTGCTTTTTCTTGCTTTAAGAATCAATTTCATGATTTTTCAGATTAGCAATAACATTTCTCTTTGTTCATCATTCTTTCAAGAGCCAACAATTTTAACATTCATAAACTTCACTATAAAAAATATGCATTGTTCAAGCATTCATTCAGAGAACAAAAAGTATTGTCACCACATCAAAATTATTAAACTAGTTTCAAGATAAAATTTGAAATCCAAGTACTTCTTGTCCTTTTGTAATTAAGCATATTTTTCATTTTAAGAGAGGTGAAGGATTCATGGAGTTATTCATAGCTTTAAGACATAGACACTAGACACTAATGATCATGTAATGAAGACACAAACATAGATAGAACATACAACATAAAGCCGAAAAACAGAAAATAAATAGACAAAGAGATTAAGGAATGAGTCCACCTTAGTGAGGGTGGCGTCTTCCTCCTTTTGAAGAACCAATGGTGCTCTTGAGCTCCTCTATGTTTCTTCTTTGCCTTTGTTCCTCTTCCCTCATAGCTCTTTGATCTTCTCTAATCTCATGGAGAATGATGGAGTGCTCTTGGTGTTCCTCCCTTAATTGGTCCATGTTGTAACCCAAGCTTTCCAAAGAAGTGTTGAGTTGCTCCCAATAATTGTGTGGAGGAAATTGCATCCCTTGAGGCATCTCAGGGATTTCTTGATGAGGGACTTCCTCATGCTCTTGTTGAGTGCCATGAATGGGCTCTCTAGTTTGCTCCATCCTCTTTTCAGTAATGGGCTTGTCCTTTTCAATGAGGGTGTCTTCTTCTATGACAATTCCAGCTGGATTGCATAAGGATCACCTTTTTCTTGGCCACAACTTCATAGAAGTGGTCTTGATGGATCTTTGAGATGAATCTCTCCATCTTCCATGACTCAGAGGTGGAGGCAGTTGCCTTCCTTTTCCTCTTTCTAGAGGTTTCTTTGGCCTTAGGTGCCATAAATGGTTATGGAAAAACAAAAAAATGCTTTTACCACACCAAACATAAAATATTTGCTCGTCCCCGAGTGAAAGAAGAAAGAAAGATGTAGAAGAAGAAGAAAATTGAGGAGATTGAGGGTGTATAGGGTTTGGCCAAGAGGGGAAGAAGGTGTTTGTGATGTGTGAAAATGAAGGGGTGAAGGGGGGATTTATATGGAGAGTGGCCGAATGGTTGGGTAGGTTTGGGAGGGAAATGTGTTTGAATTTTTGAAGGTGGATGGGGTTTTTGGGGAAGAGTAAAGGAAGTGATTGGTGAAAGGTATTTGGGGAAGAGATATGGAGGTGATTAGTAAAGAGTATTTGGGGAAGATTGTTGTGGAAAGGTATGAAGAGGAAAGAGAATGAGTTGAGGTTGGTGGGGATCCTGTGGGGTCCACAGATCCTGAGGGGTCAAGGAATTCTCATCCCTGCTCCAATTGGGCGTACAAAACTCCTTAGAGTGCAATCCTGGCGTTTAAACGCCAGTCTGCTGCCCTGTTCTGGCGTTTAAACGCCAGCTTTCCTTCCTGTTCTGGCGTCTAAACGCCAATTTGTTGCCCTGTTCTGGCATTTAAACACCAATCTGGTGCCCTATTCTGGCGTTTAAACGCCCAGAAAGGTGCCAGATTGGGCGTTTAAACGCCCATTTTGCTACCTTTACTGGCGTTTAAACGCCAGTAAGTCCTTCCTCCAGGGTGTGTTATTTTCAATGCTATTTTTTATTTTTTCTTTATTTCTGTAATTGTCTTTGTGACTTCACATGATCATCAACCTAAAAGAAAACAAAATAATATAGATAAAATTAAAATAAAATTGGGTTGCCTCCCAATAAGTGCTTCTTTAATGTCAATAGCTTAACAGTGAGCTCTCATGGAGCCTCACAGATGATTAGAGTATGGTTGAGATCTCTCAACACTAAACTTAGAGTTTTCCTGTGGCCTCCCAACACCAAACTTAGAGTTTGAATATGGGGGCTCTATTTGACTCTGTATTGGGAGAAGCTCTTCATGCTTACTCTCCATGGTTACAGATGGAGAACCTTGAGTCTTTACTACAAGGCATTCTTCATTCACATGAAGGATCAACTCTCCTCTGTCAACATCAATTACAGCTCTTGTTGTGGCTAGGAAGGGTCTTCCAAGGATGATGGATTCATCCTCATCTCTCCTAGTGTCTAGAATTATGAAATCAGCAGGGAAGCAAAGGCCTTCAACCTTTACTAGCATGTCCTCTACTAGTCCATAAGCCTTTTTCATATATTTATCTGCCATCTCCAATGAGAATTGGGCAGCCTGTACCTTATAGATTCCCAGTTTCTCCATTACAGAGAGGGGCATCATGTTTATCACTGACCCTAGGTCACATAGAGCTTTTTCAAAGGTCATGGTGCCTATGGTACAGGGTATTAAGAATTTACCAAGATCCTGTTTCTTTTAAGGTAAAGTTTACTGAAACAATATATTCAGTTCATTGGTGAGCAAGGGAGGTTCTTCCTCCCAAGTCTCATTACCAAACAGCTTGGCATTCAGCTTCATGATTGCTCCTAAATATTAGTCAACTTGCCCTTCAACAATGTCTTCATCCTCTTCAGAAGATGAATAGTCATTAGAGCTCATGAATGGTAAAAGGAGGTCCAAGAGAATCTTTATGGTCTCTGTATGAGCCTCAGATTCCTTTGGTTCCTCATTAGGGGATTCCGTACTGACCATTGGACGTCCCCTGAGGTCTTCCTCATTGGGATTCATTTCCTCATCCTCCTCTAAGGTTTCGGCCATGTTGATTATATCAATGGCCTTGCACTCTCCTTTAGGATTCTCTTCTGTATTGCTTGGGAGAGTGCTAGGAGGAGTTTCAGTAACCCTTTTACTCAGCTGGCCCACTTGTGCCTCCAAATTTCTAATGGAGGATCTTGTTTCAATCATGAAACTAAGAGTTGCCTTAGATAGATCAGAGACTATGTTTGCTAAGCTAGAAGGATTCTGCTCAGAATGCTCTGTCTGTTGCTGAGATGATGATGGAAAATGTTTGCTATTGCTAAACCTGTTTCTTCAACCATTGTTATTATTGAAGCCTTGCTTCTGTTGATCCTTCCACGAAAAATTTGGATGATTTTTCCATGAAGGATTATAGGTACTGCCAAAGGCTTCACCCATGTAGTTCACCTCTGCCATTGCAGGGTTCTCAGGATCATAAGTTTCTTCTTCATTAGATGCTTCTTTAGTACTGTTGGATGCATTTTGCAATCCATTCAGGCTCTGAGAGATCATATTGACTTGTTGGGTCAATATTTTGTTCTGAGCCAGTATGGCATTCAGAGCATCAATTTCAAGAATTCCTCTCTTTTGAGGCATCCCATTACTCACAGGATTCCTCTCAGAGGTATATATGAACTGGTTATTTGCAACCATTTCAATAAGTTCCTGAGCTTCTGCAAGCATTTTCTTTAGGTGAATGGATCCACCTGCAGAGTGGTCCAGTGACATCTTAGAAAGTTCAAACAGACCATCATAGAATATATCTAATGTGGTCCATTCTGAAAGCATGTCAGAAGGACACTTTTTGGTCAGTTGCTTGTATCTTTCCCAAGCTTCATAGAGGGACTCACCATCTTTTTGTCTGAAGGTCTGAACATCCACTCTAAGCTTGCTCAGCTTCTGAGGAGAAAAGAACTTGGCCAAGAAGGCCGTGATCAGTTTATCCCAAGAGTCTAGGCTATCTCTAGGTTGTGAGTCCAACCATGTTCTAGCTTTGTCTCTTACAGCAAAAGGGAAAAGCATGAGCTTGTAGACTTCACGATCAACTCCATTGGTCTTAACAGTATCACAGATCTGTAAGAACTCAGTTAAAAACTGATAAGGATCTTCTGATGGAACTCCATGAAACTTGCAGTTCTGTTGCAGTAGAGAAACTAATTAAGGCTTTCGCTCAAAATTATTTGCTCCAATGGCAGGGATTGTGATGCTTTTTGAAAATTTCAGTGAGGTCTTCTTCAGAGTTTTGTGCTTTAGCTGCTCTTAGCTTCCTCTTCAGAGTCCTTTCAGGTTCAGGATCAGCTTCAACAAGTATGCCTTTATCTTTGTTCCTGCACATATAAAAGAGAATAAAACAAAGAGAATATGGAATCCTCTATGTCACAGTAGAGATCCCTTGAGGTGTCAGAGAAAAATAAGAATAGAAGAAGGAGGTAGGTAGAATTTTGAACACGCAAAAGAGATGGAGTTCGAATTGACAATGGAGGAGGAATGTTAATGTTTAAATAGAAAAAGATGAGAGGGGGGAAAATTTTCGAAAACTAAATTTTTAAAAAGAATTAAGTTTTAAATGAAATTTTGAAAAATTAGAAGTGATTTTCGAAAATTGAAGTAAAAAAATATGGTTAGAAAAAGATAAGAAGTTAGAAAAAAGATAAGAAATAAATTTGAAAAGATAAGAAGTTAGAAAAAAGGTTTTTGAAATTAGAATTAAAAAATGTGATTTGAAAAAGATATGATTTAAAAAAAAAGATATTTTTGAAAAACAAATTAAAAAGATTTTATTTTTAAATTTAATGACTTGATTAACAAGAAACTAAAAGATATGATTCTAAATTTCAAATATGAAATCTCTCTTAACAAGAAAGTAACAAACTTGAAAATTTTGAATCAATATTTTTGAAAATATGAGGGAAAGATTTGATTTTTGAAAAAGATATGTTTGAAAATATTTGATTTGAAAAAAGATTTGCTTTTGAAAAAAAATTATGAAGATTTGAAAAAGATTTGATTTGAAAACAAAATTCCTCCCCTAGTGTCATCCTAGCATTAAATGCCCAGGAGCTGCATGTTTTGGGCGTTTAACGCCCAATTGCTGCATGGTTTGGGCGTTTAAACGCCCAGCCAGGTATCCTGGCTGGCGTTTAAATGCCAATTTTCCTTCTTCACTGGGCGGTTTGAACGCCCAGCTTCTTCTCTGTAATTCCTCTGCTTTATGTTCTTGGATCTTCATTTTGCTAAATCCTTTATTCAAGAAGATATGTTTTCAATTTTAAAAAATAACAAAATGAGTCAAAACATATAATTCTTGGATCAAAACACAAGATATATGCAAGAACATTATGAATGTCAAGATGAACACCAAGAACAATCATGAAGATCAAGATGAATATCAAGAACTCAGTTTTCTTAATGAAAGAAAACATGGAGGACACCAAACTTAGAACTCTCTCATGTTTGGGCCATATGAATGCAAGAATGCATATGTAGATCATCATGCAGTGCAAATCAATAAATCATGAAGATCAAACAAGGCAATTCATCAAGAACGGCTTGAAGATCATCAAGAACACAATGCATGTGTTTCGAAAATTGCAAGACAATTAAAATCATGCAATTGACACCAAACTTAAAATTTGGCACTAAATTCAAACAAGAACCATGAAATATTTTTGAGTTTTTATGATTTTATGAATTTTTTTTGGATTTTTTCGAAAATTATTTTGGAAAATGAAAACAAATAAAAAACTTTTGAAAGATTTTTGAAAACATTTTGAAAAGAAAATAAAAATTACCTAATCTGAGCAACAAGATGAACCGTCAGTTGTCCAAACTCGAACAATCCCCGGCAACAGCTCCAAAAACATGGTGCGCGAAACTGTGATACACAATGGTGCCAACAACTTGGTCGCACAATTGTAATCTCACTTCTTTGTCACAACTTCGCACAACTAACCAGCAAGTGCACTGGGTCGTCCAAGTAATAAACCTTACGTGAGTAAGGGTCGATCCCACGGAGATTGTTGGCTTGAAGCAAGCTATGGTCACCTTTTAAATCTCAGTCAGGTGGATTCAATTGGGTTATGGAGTTTTCATAATTAAAAGATAAATAAAACATAAAATAAAGATAGAGATACTTATGTAATTCATTGGTGGGAATTTCAGATAAGCATATGGAGATGCATTGTTCCTTCAGAATCTCTTCTTTCCTACTACTTCATCCAATCCTTCATACTCCTTTCTATGGCAAGCTGTATGTTGGGTTTCACCGGCGTCAATGGCTACCTCTCGTCCTCTTGATGACATGTCATCATATACCCATTTTCTATGCTTTTTCATACAAGAAATTGATGATTTGTGCTTAAATATTGAATGCTTTTTGTACTTAAATGATATATTTTCTTGATATTTTAATTTTATAAATCTTGTAGGAAATAAGAAGAAAAAGGAGCAAAGAAGCACAAAAAAGGAGAAAAAAAGAGCTTTGGGGTACACTTTGAAGTTGGGGTACACTTTGGAGCCTTAGGCCACGCTTTTAAAAGCGTGGCCCATGACCAAATCAAGGAAGGAAGCAGCCCTCACGCACACGATCCTGCCCTTGCCAAGGGCAGGGCAGAATTGTGATGTAAAGTATGGTTGGAAGCAAGAATTTTCGCTAAGTTAAAATCTGGCCGCAGACAGCATGACCATGACTACTTCAAAGGGCTATAACTTGAGCTACAGACGTCCGATTGATGTGCTTCCAGTTGCGTTGGAAAGCTGACATTCATAGCTTTCCAACGATATATAGCAATCCATATTTGGTGCACAATTGAGGCAGGAACGAGAGGCATCTTTAAGGGCCAAAAACAAGCGAAAATAAACCAAAATGCTTCCACCAAGGCTCGAAGAGGGAGACACACGGTCAAGGAAGTGGTGCACCAAGGAAACATTGCCCTGCCCTCCACAAGGGCAGGGCAGCATCCTAAGCACCAAGCTCAATTCCTGGCAGCACCAAGAAGCACCAACGCGCACACAACTTAGCACGGCAAGCATCAACGTGCGCACCAACACAATTCTGGCGCATCAAATTTTCTTGCCCTGCCCTTGGCGTGGGCAGGGCAGCGTTTCACGCATCAGGCTGCGCCAAGGCAACACCAAGCCGCACCAAAAGCACGCACCATGCATCAATTTTCTGCCCTGCCCTCCACAAGGGCAGGGCAGCCTCCTGGGAGTGACTTGTCATGGGCCAAATTCAATCAAAATTCAATTCAAATTCCCTTTGAACTCAAATCTTCACCAATTGAACCAAGGCCATCCAAGACCCATTACCCTCAAATCCAAAGCAAGCTAAGCCCACATCATCACTCAAAGGCACATGGATCAATTAAATTAGGATTTTCATTTTTGTAATTTGTTTTAATTTCATTTTCATTTTTCATTTTTAAAGCCTATATAAAGGCATCATTTTCATCGATTGTAGGGGGGCTCCATTAGAAAACTCTCTTAGTTTCCATTTTCGTTTTAAATCTTGGGTAGAGAATTGAAGAAATTCTGTTTCAATTCCACCTTGAGATCTCTTGTTAATCTTTCTGCATAATTAAAAATCCATTTGCTGTTTTAAATCTTCTTCTTCTGCAACTTTAGCTTTTCTGTCTTGGATCTTGAATTGAGTTTGAAGAGCTCCATTGATTCAAATTCTGAGAATCATCTTCCACTCTTCCTTTCAATTGATCCAAGGATTGGGTTTTAATTTTCTCTGCTATTTTTAAACCTCAATTTCTTCTGCAATATATTTTCTGACTGAGCAAGGGAGAATTGAGATCCAGATTTGCTTCCTGAGTTCATTGCTCTTCTTGGATCCTCAAATCCTCTTTTAGATTTTACAATTGAGCTAAGTTTCTTTTTGTCTTGTTCTTCAAGCAAATTTCATCTCTGTTTGAATCTGCTTCACTTACTTCATCTTTTATTTCTTTGCTTGAGTGCATTTTACATTTTCTTATTGAAGTTTTAATTCCCAGCACCCAATCCCTTTTACTTTTTATGCAATTTAATTATTCTGCAATTATTCTAAGTGCTGCTTATTGCTTTCCTTTAAATTTCCTGCACCCAATTCCATTTACATTTCCTGCAATTTACATTTCTAGTTATTTAAGTTTCTGCAATTTACATTACTTGTTCTTTAAGCTTCCTGCCTATTTACATTCTGTCATTTACAATTCTTGTTAATTTACTTTCTGTTGATTACGATTTCACTCAACTTCACTTCAATGTTAGCTTGACTAAACTAATCACCCACTAAAATTGCTTGATCCATCAATCCCTGTGGGATCGACCTCACTCTTGTGAGTTATTATTACTTGATGCGACCCGGTACACTTGCCGGTTGGATTTGTGTGTTGGAAATTCGTTTTTCCACAAAAACACCATCAAGTTTTTGGCGCCGTTGCCGGGGATTGATTAGATCAACAATGATTAAGTGGGTGAGAAGTCTAGATCAAGCATTTTTTTTGTTTTTGTTCTCTGTTTTAAATTGATAGCAAGGTGTTTGAGTTATTGCCTCACTAAGAAATTCTTTCTATATGACATGAATTTCAAATTTCATTGATGTTTACAAAATACAAATGGAGTTCAACTCATCTTATGGTCAAACAAAATTTTATGGGATATCATCCACCATCACCAATATCTAATGATGGCTGGGAATATAACCAAGAGAATACACATTCTGAGCACTCCAATTCATGGAGGTTTGCTTCAGAACCCCAAGATGAGCAAGAGAATTATGAGGGATACCAACCACCACCACAAAATGATTCATATCATTATCCTCATGGGAGATGGGAGTATCACCAAGAAACTGCAAATTCTGAGCAGTCAAATCACATGAAAAATTATCCACCCTTACTTCCCAGTTTCTCATTTCAAAATTCTTCATCATTTGATTATGCCTCAACACAAAATTCCCTCCAAGATCCATACAACTCATCTCACCAACCACAAAATTACTCTCAACCTTTATCCTTTGAGCTAGTGGCTGAGGATCCCCTTCAAAAGTCCAGAGAATTATTGGAAAGACAAGAACAAATTTTGGAAGAACAAAAACAACGCTGGACAGAACAAGAATTCCTCCTCAAGGAAACAGAAGGGCATGTAGAGCAAAGGAAGATTCATTCAGGATCACCAAGTTTTAAGGATGAGGAACAATCTGTGAGTGAAGAAGAGGAAGAAGAGGTTCCTATATCAATTGAAATTTCAATGGAGGAAGAGCAAGATGAGGAGGCTACTGTATCAAGTGAACTTTCAATGAAGAACAAGGTGGTTGAAAATGAAATTGCACTTGAGATGACAAGGGAACATGAAGACTCACAACTCTCACAAACTTTCCTGACCCAACAACTCTCAACACTTGAATCCATGATTGAAAGGTATGAAGAGGAGATGAAGAAAGCTTGGGAAGATCAACAAACCTCCTCCATGAAAGAGCTACTAAAGCAAATGTTGAGTGTAAAAGAGGAAGGGGAAGAACAAGCTAGTGAGGAGGACAATCAAGAACGTCCAAACTCAAGGGAAACAGAGAGGCTCATGAAGGACAAGCTCATTGAACCACCAATTCAAAAGGCTCTGGATGAAGATCAAACTCCAAAAATCACACAGCAACCAATTCATGAATCCAAAGAAGTGAAGGCAACTAACAAAAACACCAATTCTGTCCCTAAGTCAGCAAGCAAGCTCAACCAAGCCAATTTCAAAAGAAAGCTTGCTGAGAGGAAACCAAGAAAAGGGACAAAAGCTGAAACTTCTCCCCCCTTGAAGTCATTCCTCTTAACCAATTGGAAGAAGAGGAAGAAAGTGAAGAACAACATGTCAAGCTAATGACACTAAAAGAGCACTTGTTGGGAGGTAACCCAACCGTAGGTACATTTCTTTCTATGCTTTGTTTAAATTCAATAAATTGGCATATGGTTACATTCTAAGTTTGGTGTTGCCTTGCAACAAATTGTTTTCAATCTTTTTGGATGATTGCATCAAATCAAAAATGAAAGTGACACACCAAGATTCTAAGTTTGGTGTGCCACTTATTTTCTATGCAATTCATTCAAGCAATACTACTTGTTTGCATAATCATAATGCTTCTGCAATTTTATTTTTCTCTTTCGGTTTAACATTTCAGTTTCCTTTTTGTTTTATTCATTTACTTGTTTTTAATGCTTTCTTTTGTTAACTGTGTTTGTTAATACATTACCAAGAGAGATTTATTCATGACAGATTATTGGCTTGGTGATTGTCTTTAACATACAACAGTTTCATTTAGTTTTATTTTAAATAAAATTGACATATGATTGCATTCTAAGTTTGGTGTTGCTATGCAACAAAATTTGGTTCCAATCCTTACAAGATACTTGCATCAATTCCAAGTGAAAGTGTCACACTAAGTTTGGTGTGCCACTTATATTTTTTATGCAATGTATCATGCACACCATCTTATGTTTGCAATCATAGTGTTTTTATTTCTCTGTGCCTTGATTGTTATCTTAATCTTGCTTGTCTAAACACATATGCTACTGACATCCTTTTGTGTGAGACATTCATGATCCATTTTAGACCCCACCACCATTGTTCTAATTGTTGCTTAAGGAAGAGCAAGCATTCTGATTTGGTATGGGAAGGAGAAGAATGGGAGGAAAATGACAACAATATAGAAGATGGACTACAAGGTTGTAAAGTTCCTTTTCCTCTCATTTATTTCCAACACTTTAAATTGCATGATTGTCTTTATATTTTTTGTATACATGTGTGGTATGACTAAGCATAGCTTGAATTTGATTTAAAATATGTTGTTGTGACATTATGACTACCAACTTGAGTTTTGTGAATTCAAAAGCAAAAAGCATCATGATCATAAACAAACAAGGCATTAAAGAAGATTTTAGCATGTGCATACAAGTATTGGAAAGCTAGTATGATTAATTGTTGCTCAATTGCATTGGATTTTATTTAATTGAAGTTTTTCATCTAGTACATTTTGTGAAATCTTTTGAAATCATGAAAACCTTGAAGAAGTAAATATAATTAAAGCAAGAAAAGAAAAAGGGAAAGAATGAGAAAGCTAAAGGCTCTGAGTACCAATGGCAATTTATTTGCTAAGTGCTTGTGGTGTTTATGTATCAAGCCAAATGCTTGAAAACAAAACACTTAGAAGTCAAGGCTAGGCTCAAGTGCAAAAGCACTCCCTCAAAGCTCAAGGCTCTGAGCATCAATGATTAGAGAGTCAAGAAAAGAAAAAAAAATGAGCTTAATGAAGTCCTCTAATTAAATGCTTGTGGTGCTTATGTATCAAGTGGTAATACTTGAAAACAAAGCATTTAGAAGTCGCAGCTTTGTTATTAACTCATGGGGCAAAGCACCCAAAAGGAGAAAAAAAAAATAAATAAAAATCAAAAGCTTGTTTCAAGGAAGAATTATAAGAAAATGATTTCATAAAATAAGCTAGATAGAAGCATCAATCATTTACATCTCTTTTGTAATTGTAGCATGCATAGAAAACTAGCTTGCCATGAACATTGAGTTGCTATTCTTCTTACCTTGGATTGTCAATCTTTATTGCATGATTCTTTTTCTTGCTTGGGGACAAGCAAGATTTAAGTTTGGTGTTGTGATGACATGTCATCATATACCCATTTTCTATGCTTTTTCATACAAGAAATTGATGATTTGTGCTTAAATATTGAATGCTTTTTGTACTTAAATGATATATTTTCTTGATATTTTAATTTTATAAATCTTGTAGGAAATAAGAAGAAAAAGAAGCAAAGAAGCACAAAAAAAGGAGAAAAAAAGAGCTTTGGGGTACACTTTGAAGTTGGGGTACACTTTGGAGCCTTAGGCCACGCTTTTAAAAGCGTGGCCCATGACCAAAGCCCTCACGCACACGATCCTGCCCTTGCCAAGGGCAGGGCAGAATTGTGATGTAAAGTATGGTTGGAAGCAAGAATTTTCGCTAAGTTAAAATCTGGCCGCAGACAGCATGACCATGCCTACTTCAAAGGGCTATAACTTGAGCTACAGACGTCCGATTGATGTGCTTCCAGTTGCGTTGGAAAGCTGACATTTAGAGCTTTCCAACGATATATAGCAATCCATATTTGGTACACAATTGAGGCAGGAACGAGAGGCATCTTTAAGGGCCAAAAACAAGCGAAAATAAACCAAAATGCTTCCACCAAGGCTCGAAGAGGGAGACACACGGTCAAGGAAGTGGTGCACCAAGGCAACATTGCCCTGCCCTCCACAAGGGCAGGGCAGCATCCTAAGCACCAAGCTCAATTCCTGGCAGCACCAAGAAGCACCAACGCGCACACAACTTAGCACGGCAAGCATCAACGTGCGCACCAACACAATTCTGGCGCATCAAATTTTCTTGCCCTGCCCTTGGCGTGGGCAGGGCAGCGTTTCACGCATCAGGCTGCGCCAAGGCAACACCAAGCCGCACCAAAAGCACGCACCATGCATCAATTTTCTGTCCTGCCCTCCACAAGGGCAGGGCAGCCTCCTGGGAGTGACTTGTCATGGGCCAAATTCAATCAAAATTCAATTCAAATTCCCTTTGAACTCAAATCTTCACCAATTGAACCAAGGCCATCCAAGACCCATTACCCTCAAATCCAAAGCAAGCTAAGCCCACATCATCACTCAAAGGCACATGGATCAATTAAATTAGGATTTTCATTTTTGTAATTTGTTTTAATTTCATTTTCATTTTTCATTTTTAAAGCCTATATAAAGGCATCATTTTCATCGATTGTAGGGGGGCTCCATTAGAAAACTCTCTTAGTTTCCATTTTCGTTTTAAATCTTGGGTAGAGAATTGAAGAAATTCTGTTTCAATTCCACCTTGAGATCTCTTGTTAATCTTTCTGCATAATTAAAAATCCATTTGCTGTTTTAAATCTTCTTCTTCTGCAACTTTAGCTTTTCTGTCTTGGATCTTGAATTGAGTTTGAAGAGCTCCATTGATTCAAATTCTGAGAATCATCTTCCACTCTTCCTTTCAATTGATCCAAGGATTGGGTTTTAATTTTCTCTGCTATTTTTAAACCTCAATTTCTTCTGCAATATATTTTCTGACTGAGCAAGGGAGAATTGAGATCCAGATTTGCTTCCTGAGTTCATTGCTCTTCTTGGATCCTCAAATCCTCTTTTAGATTTTACAATTGAGCTAAGTTTCTTTTTGTCTTGTTCTTCAAGCAAATTTCATCTCTGTTTGAATCTGCTTCACTTACTTCATCTTTTATTTCTTTGCTTGAGTGCATTTTACATTTTCTTATTGAAGTTTTAATTCCCAGCACCCAATCCCTTTTACTTTTTATGCAATTTAATTATTCTGCAATTATTCTAAGTGCTGCTTATTGCTTTCCTTTAAATTTCCTGCACCCAATTCCATTTACATTTCCTGCAATTTACATTTCTAGTTATTTAAGTTTCTGCAATTTACATTACTTGTTCTTTAAGCTTCCTGCCTATTTACGTTATGTCATTTACAATTCTTGTTAATTTACTTTCTGTTGATTACGATTTCACTCAACTTCACTTCAATGTTAGCTTGACTAAACTAATCACCCACTAAAATTGCTTGATCCATCAATCCCTGTGGGATCGACCTCACTCTTGTGAGTTATTATTACTTGATGCGACCCGGTACACTTGCCGGTTGGATTTGTGTGTTGGAAATTCGTTTTTCCACAAAAACACCATCACCTCTCAGTGAAAATGGTCCAGCTACGGGTTACGTAGAGCTAATCATCTGTCAGTTCTCGATTCTGTAGGAATAGGATTTACTATCCTTTTGCGTCTGTGACTACGCCCTACAGTCGCGAGTTTGAAGCTCGTCACAGTCATCCCATCCCAGTTCCTACTCGGAATACCACAAAAAAGATTTAGACTTTCTAGATCTCAAGAATACTGCCAATGGATTCTAGCTTATACCACAAAGACTCTGATCTCAAGGAGTTGAAGGCTCTGTTGTCAGGAGAGGCAATCAACATGCATGAGTCAGGAGTCCAAGAGGTACACGCTCAATCTTAAGTAGAACGGAAGTGGTTGTCAGTCACGCGTTTATAGGTGAGAATGATGATGAGTGTCACGGATCATCACATTCATTAGGTTGAAGTGGGAGTGAATATCTTAGAATAAGAATAAGCTTGAATTGAATAGAAAATAGTAGTAATTGCATTAATACTCGAGGAACAGCAGAGCTCCACACCTTAATCTATGGTGTGTAGAAACTCCATTGTTGAAAATACATAAGTGGTTTGGAGGTCCAGGCATGGCCGAATAGCCAGCCTCCCCAAATATGAAAATATGATATCTAGAATTCTCTATATGATCCAAAGATGAAAATACAATAGTAAAAGGTCCTATTTATAATGAAACTAGCTACTAGGGTTTATATAAATAGGTAAATGATGCAGAAATCCACTTCTGGGCCCACTTGGTGTGTGCTTGGACTGAGCATTGATCTTTACATGTGTAGAGGTCTTCCTTGGAGTTAAACACCAGCTTTGGTGCCAGTTTGGGCGTTTAACTCAAACTTTTATGCCAGTTATGGCGTTTTGACGCCAGAAAAGAGCAGAGAGATGGCGTTTTGACGCCATTTTACATTATCAAAACTCGAGCAAAGTATGGACTATTATATATTGCTGGAAAACCCTGGATGTCTACTTTCCAACGCAATTAAGAGCGCACCATTTGGAGTTATTTAGCTCCAAAAAATGCACCTCGAGTGCAAGGAGGTCAGAATCCAACAGTATCTGCAGTCTTTTGTCAGCCTCTGAATCAGATTTTTGCTCAGGTCCCTCAATTTCAGCCATAAAATACCTAAAATCATAGAAAAACACACAAACTCATAGTAAAGTCGAAAAATTTGAATTTTGCTTAAAAACTAATAAAAATATACTAAAAACTAACTAAATCATACTAAAAACTATATAAAAACAATGCCAAAAAGCATATAAATTATCCGCTCATCAGCCGTCAACATTTTCTCTGAATTCTTGTACTAGTGTGCTACGCCATGTTGCTCAAGAGCCACACCCATTCATTTGTGGGTTTCTTAAGCTTGGCGTGCCACGCCTGGCTCTTCAAGTGACACGCCCAAGTAACTTTTGAAGCTGGCGTGCCACGCCTTCGACTCCAAGTGGCACGCCCTAGTGATGATCCCTTCTTGAGTGATGAATTGGCATGCCATACCCATGGCTCAAATGGCATGCCCATAGTAAGTGGTGTGCTAGGCGTGCCACACCCAGCCTGGCGTGCCACGCCCCTTTAGTGGCCTTCATTGTTGCTCTGTGGAAAATTGTACTGGCATGCCACGCCCAGCTTCTGGCGTGCCACGCCCATGTAAATGCTTTGAGGATCGCCTCTGGACTTCAGCACTGGCATGCCACGCCTAGCTCTGACGTGCCACGCCAGTGCATTTTTGTGGCGTTTGCTCCAAGTGGCACGCCAGTTTCACACGCCCAGCTTATTTTGTTGTTTTCTTCCCATTTTTGATGTCTTTTTCACCTGAAATTCATCTCAAACTCATTTCAAAGTAATGTACTATAATATTCATCAAATATTGCATGAATTGTAATGATCAATGAGATTAAGCTCTTTTATGGCCCTTTTTATGTAAGAAAAAAGGAGTAGATGATGTAAGTTATCACCGTCTAAAAGAAGTATAATCAAGCTTGTGGTTCAATACTATCCTCCTAAGGACTCGCAAGAACCCATGTAGAAAATGGGTCATACACTCGTTCCACTGGGTTTCATTAGATTAAAGAACGGAGATACATCTTAGAATGGAATCAAACACAGATTAAAATAGAAACAGTAATATTATTAATCCTTGAGAATCAACAGAGCTCCTAACCTTAACTTAGGAGGTTTAGTTGCTCATATTTTACAGAGAAATAATGGTGAATTCAAAAATACACAAAATTCCTGAACAAGGGTGATCCTTGTTCTATATATACTAATCTAGTAACTAGAGATTATAGAAATAAGACAGACTAGACTCTTGGTGTGAAAATTCACTTTTTGGGCCCACTTGGTGAGTGTTTGGGCTGAGCTTTGAGTGAGTCCACGTGTTGAGACTCCCCTTGGGGCGTTCGATGCCAGCCTTGCTCCCTTTTGGGCGTCCAACTCCAAGCTTGCTCCCTTTTGGGTGTTCAACTCCAGACAGGGGGTAAGATGGGCATTCAACGCTTATTTTGGACCATCATTTCTAGAGCAAAGTATAAACTCTTATATATTACTAGAAAGCCCTAGAAGTTTGCTTTCCAATGCCATTGAGGATGCTCTATTTGGACCTTTTTAGCTCCAAATATGGTCGTTTGAATGCACGGAGGTCAGAATATGACAGCATTTGTAGTCCTTTCTCAGCCTCTGAATCAGACTTTCCCAGAAATTGCCACAATCACCCAAAAATTACCTAAAATCATAGAAAAACCACAAAAACTCATAGTAGCATCCAAAAAGTGATTTTTGCACTAAAACTTAATAAAACTTAGGGATAAGTATGATTTTGGACCCTAACGTAGATGCCGAAAATTTATTTTGTCCCTGACCGTTTTTCGCTACAAAATAGTCCCCAAGGTTTCAATTTATTTTAAAACTATCCTTCGGACCAAAATTCCCCTATCCCTTCTTCCCCAAAATCATGCAGAAGCACCAGCAAAAACACAAGCAGAAACACCAGCAAAAGCACAAGCAGGAACAGAATATCAATAGTTGAACCAAACATTGAAGCTAAAGCTGAAGCAACACTAATAAAACAAACAACCAGAAGCAGAACAACAATTGGATAATGGAATCAGCAGAAGGACAACAACAAATGCAAGAACCCAGAAGATAATGAAATCAGAAGAACAACAATAAAAACCCAAAATAAGAGAAGAAGAAAAACCCAAAAACAACATCATCAGAAGAAACACCAAAAAATCATCATCATCATTGCCAAGAACCAAGAAAAACAAGAACCCAGATGCAGAACTCAGAACTCAGAAAACAAAAAAATCATCATCATGCAATTACTATAATCAGAAGCAGTATTACCGATAATAAATTAACAACAACAATTGTGAAAGGTGAATCAATAATGGTGAATCAACAATGGTAAAGCAACAACAAAAGCAAAAATAGAAGCAGAAGTTGAAGCAGAAGGCAGAGGAGCTGAAGCGGTGGTGAACAGTGGTTTTGCTGCCACGAGGGCAAGGAGGAGGAGCAGAAACGGCTCAACCCTCGTAGTGAGATCCAACAGCGAGGAGCAGGTGCGGCGGCGGTGAGGCGTGGCGGCGGCGAGGAGCGGCAACGGTGGCCCTTCCCCCTCTTCTTGCCTGAACCAAATCCCCACCCGCAGCCGTACCCTCGAGCTCTGGAGACCCTTCCCCCTTTGAAGAAGAAGAAGAAGAAGAAGAAGAAGAAGAAGAAGAAGAAGATGATGATGGTGGTGGTACGGTGGTGCGGTATAGTGCGGCAGGGCGGCAAGGCGGCGGTCCCCCTTCTCTCCCTCCTCCTCCCCTCTTTTCTCACCCCCCTTTCTTTCTCTCCCCACCCCCCTTTTATGTATCCTTTTCATTCTTCTTTTTATTTATTTATTTTATATTTATTTTATTTTATAATTTTTTTAATGAAGGGTAATTTAATAATAAAAAAATAAAATTGGTAAAAAGGACGATTTTAAAACAAACTGAAACCTTGGAGACCATTTTATAGTGAAAAAAAGACATTGGGGGACCAAAATCATACTTATCCCTAAAACTTAACTAAACGTACTGAAAACAATGAGTAAATAGTACTAAAAAGTGTATAAAATATCCGCTCATCAGTGGGTGTCACTACCACCATCGTCGTCGCTCTTAACAAAGGAAGAGAGAAGATCCAAGAGAGGACAGCATCGGAGGAGGAAGGAAGAGCTCGTGCCATCCTCGTGAACCACTGCTGCCTCCCATCCGCCGCCATTCCTCACCTCTTCTGCTGTCGCCGTCAGTGACTTCTGTCACCGCCGTCCTCTTTGCCATGAATCCTGTTGCCATTGCTACAGTTGTCCGCGTCATCGCCGTCATCGAAGGGAGCCAGCATCACCATCGTCCATGAGTGAAGTAGAGGAGAGAGATCCACGAGGAAGGGAGGGCTGTGGCCTGTCCAGCCACCATGCTCAGTCGCCGTTCATGTCGCCAGTACCGTCTTCATCCAAACTGCCACCAGATCTGCTGTTGCCGAAGATTCTACCGAGCCTCTATCACCGGGAATGCCACTGCCGCCTCTGAGATCCACTGCCAGTAAGGGTTTTAAGTTGGTTTTCCTTTCTATTGAGTTTCTGGGAACTTCATCATAGATGCATGCTGTTCAAGTCGCCGCTGCCGCTTGGGGTGGCTGCCGCCAGATCAGTTTAGAGACCGCTGCTATTTTGTTTTTCTTATTATATTAAGTGTTTATGTTTCGAAAACCCTGCATTAGTATTCTGTTATGTTTGGTTATAAACTCTGAGGTTCTGGTAACGTAGGGTCGTGTTCTGAGCATCGCATGTCGCTTTTAAGTTGCTGTGAGTGCTGCAAAAGTGAGCAGGGACTGAGTTTGTGGTTGTTGTTGGTTTCGGATTGAGAGAAAAGGTTTCGTCGATGCATTTTGGGTTATCGTTTCGGCTTGTCAAGGTAGGGGCTTTTTCTAAAATCTAATTCTATTTTAAATTGGAATTGCTATAAATAGATATGATGTGCGAAATGTATTCTGGTGATTATGTAAGTCTTATGAATTGTCTGATTTGTCTTGGATGAATATGGTTTCCGGTTTGATTGAAAGAATGTCTGATTTTGTCCAAAATGGAGGTTTCTGATTTGTTTTGAATTGAAAGGATTTTAATATTTGAAGTCTGAATTTTACTTATTGGAAACTGATTTGGTCTTGAACCCTTGAAAAGAGTTGATGTAAGACCCAGAATTTTTTGAAAATCTTATTATGAGCCAAATTTAATATATTTATTCATTAATGACTTAAATTTCAAAAATTATTTTATTAAAGCTAATTAAATCAAGTTTTGGTAATTAAATTAGAATTTTTATTTATTTTTTCAATTATTGGATAAATTTCATATTTAAATTATAGAGTTTAGTAATTGTAAAATAATAAGTATTTTATATGAATTGATTTAAATAATTGAGATTTGGAGTTTAATAATTTTATTTTTTTAATGAATAAAGAAAATTAATTATATTATCTTATATTTTAAATTAGAATACTTATTTAGAGATAATTTGCAAGTTGATGAATAAACATTATTTTCATATATAATAATTATTGTTTGATTAAATTAGGTTTTTATTTTACTACACTACTCTCCAATTTTACCAAAATACCTACATTAGTCATAAAATTCCTAAATTCCACTTTTTTTCCAAATTAAATCCTAACTCTAATTTTCCACTTACACTTTCACCTCACTACACGCACATACACGGTTACAAGGAGAGGGGGAAATCAGAAACACCAACACACCCACACACAAAGCACTCAAGCCTGAGGAAAAAGAAGAGAATATGAGGGGGAAGACCATGCCGGTGCGCTAGACCTCACCGCCGTCGTTGCGTCATTGTCAGACCATGGAGAGAGCGAGAAAGAGAGAGAGAAAGAGAGAGAGAGAGAGAGAGAGAGAGAGAGAGAGAGTTTGCGGAGGGAGCCAGGGGAGAGAGAGGCGAGCACGAGCCAGGACCAGAAGGGAGAAGGCACTACCGTGCATCCTCGTCGCCACCGCTAGAGATCTAGTCATCACTGCCTATCGTCCTTGAACCTCGTCGAAAATAGAGCTGCGAACAAGAGGGACGCATGGCAGGAGCCCGATGCAAGAGGGAAAGCGTGTGCACGCGTGCGAGGGAAGAACGACATTGTTGTCTCCGCCGTCGCTGAGCTTCTCCCGCCATTGCAAAAGCTCCGTCACTGCTCAGCTATCATCATCACTGTAAGTCGCGCCACCAAGTTTCTATTCCCGGAATCTAATGGCTGGAATTCACACCCCTCAAAATTTTTTGTTATGAATCCGTTCTTTTGGCAAGCGCACCAAAATTATCGTCAAGTAATAACCCACAGTGGAGTGGGATTGTATCCACAGAGATTGGTAGATTTGAGCAATTTTAATCAATTAGTGAATTAGTTAAGCTGAGCAATATAGAATAGGATTGGGAATTGTAAATGATCATGAAAGTAAATAACTCAAAAAGTAAAGGGAATCACTAAAGTGCATAAAAGTAAATGGCAATAAAGTAAAGTGAAGAATTATAAATGACTGAATTGTAAATGGGAATGGGGATTTGACAGAATTATAAAGAAAAGCTATAAGAATGTGGAAGATAAGAATATGGGAATTCTTTGAGATTGGGAGATATTGTTCTCTTTGGATTAAATCTAGCTCATCTCATCTTCAATCATGCAACTCATTGACCTCTTGGCAATCATGATTGATTGAACCCCAATCCCTTGGTGACTCAATCTCTCAAATCTTGATAATCAGCCAATTCCATGGTCTAATTGCCCATGAAGAGAGATATGCTTGGTCCTTGATTATACCACATATCCTTGTACATCCAAGATAGAGGGTGGATTATATGTCACCATATCCAATCACCAAAACCCAGATTCTACTCAAGTGTGAGAAGGGATTTCAAGCATGGTTCCATGTTTCTTTTTCCAAGGTTCCCATGAAACCCATTTTATATTCAACCTCTTTCCCAAGATGATTGAATGCTAGCATTAAATCAAAATTTCTTCTAGCAAATCAAAGCGAAGATGAAGAGAAGAAGAAATTCACTATCATTAATCCATCAAGTATAACAGAGCTTCCTCTCACAATGAGAGGGAATTTAGCTACTCATAGCTAAACGAAAAGTGCAAGAGAGATGGAAGAGATGAAAAGTGGATCTAAAACTACTTTAACAAACTACTACTCAACCACATGACACTCCTTTCTCAGTACTTCGAGGCGTTATTTATACTAATCCTACTACTAGAATAAAGAAAATACAAAAAGAAAAGAAAATTACAAGTGTAGGGTGATGAGCGGATAATTTATGCGCTTTTTGGCATTGTTTTTAGGTAGTTTTTAGTAAGTTCAAGCTACTTTTAGGGATGTTTTCATTAGTTTTTATGATAAATTCACATTTCTGGACTTTACTATGAGTTTGTGTGTTTTTCTGTGATTTCAGGTAATTTCTGGCTGAAATTGAGGGACTTGAGCAAAACTCTGAAAAAGGCTGACAAAAGGACTGCTGATGCTGTTGGAATCTGACCTCCCTACACTCAAAATGGATTTTCTGGAGCTACAAAACTTTAAATGGCGCGCTCTCAACGGCGTTGGAAAGTAGACATCCAGAGCTTTCCAGAAATATATAATAGTCCATATTTTATTCGGAAATTGATGACGTAAAGTGGCGCTCAACGCCAAGTACATGCTGCTGTCTGGAGTTAAACGCCAGAAACACGTCACAACCCGGAGTTGAACGCCCAAAACACGTTATAACTTGGCATTCAACTCCAAGAGAAGCCTCATCTCGTAGATAGATCAAGCTCAGCCCAAACATACACCAAGTGGGCCCCAGAAGTGAATTTATGCATCAATTACTTACTCATGTAAACCCTAGTAGCTAGTCTAGTATAAATAGGATAATTTACTATTGTATTAGACATCTTTGGTCTCAGTTTCATTTTATTCTTCATCTTAAGAGGCTATTGATCACATTTCAGGGGGCTGGCCATTCGGCCATGCCTGAACCTTTCACTTATGTATTTTCAACGGTGGAGTTTCTACACACAATAGATTAAGGGTGTGGAGCTCTGCTATACCTCAAGTTTCAATACAATTACTATTACTTTCTATTCAATTCTCTTTTATTCTTATTCCAAGATATACGTTGCACTTTAACTTGATGAATGTGATGATCCGTGACACTCATCATCATTCTCACCTATGAACGCACGTGACTGACAACCACTTCCGTTCTACTCTAGGCCGGGCGCATATCCCTTAGATTCCCCAACAGAATCTTCGTGGAATAAGCTAGATAGATGGCGGCATTCATAGGAATTCAGAAAGTCTAACCTTGTCTGTGGTATTCCGAGTAGGATTCTGGGAATCTGGAAGGTCTAACCTTGTCTGTGGTATTCCGAGTAAGATTCCGGTATTGAATGACTGTGAGGAGCTTCAAACTCCTGAAGGCTGGGCGTTAGTGACAGACGCAAAAGAATCAATGGATTCTATTCCAACCTGATTGAGAACCAACAGATGATTAGCCGTGCTGTGACAG
Source organism: Arachis hypogaea (assembly GCF_003086295.3). Taxonomy (NCBI): domain Eukaryota; kingdom Viridiplantae; phylum Streptophyta; class Magnoliopsida; order Fabales; family Fabaceae; genus Arachis; species Arachis hypogaea. The sequence continues at coordinate 93,008,898 of NC_092039.1, forward strand.
AGCATTTGGACCATTTTCACTGAGAGGATGGGATATAGCCATTGTCAAGGGTGATGCCTCCAGACGATTAGCCATGCAGTGACAGCGCATAGGACCATTTTCCCGAGAGGATGAAAAGTAGCCATTGATGACGGTGATGCCCTACATACAGCTTGCCATAGAAAGGAGTAAGAAGGATTGGATGAATGTAATAAGAAAGTAGAGATTCAAGAGGAGCACAGCATCTCCATACGCCTATCTGAAATTCCCACTATTGATTTACATAAGTATTTCTATCTTATTTTATTTTCTGTTTATTATTAATTTTCGAAATCCATAACCATTTAATCTGCCTAACTGAGATTTACAAGGTGACCATAGCTTGCTTTATACCAACAATCTCTGTGGGATCGACCCTTACTCACGTAAGGTATTACTTGGATAACCCAGTACACTTGCTGGTTAAGTTGAACGGAATTGTGTCCATACATAGCCAAGAGCCACAATAATGATTCCATACAATAACAAAGAGTACCACATTGATGTGATCACAATTTCGTCCACCAAGTTTTTGGCGCCGTTGCCGGGGATTGTTCGAGTTTGGACAACTGACGGTTCATCTTGTTGCTCAGATTAGGTAATTTTCTTTTCAAAAATCTTTTTCAAAATTTTTCTTTTCTTTTTCGTTCTTCTAAAGAATATTTTCGAAAAAAATTAATAAAAATATAAAAAAAATTATAAAATCATAAAAATAAAAAATATTTTGTGTTTCTTGTTTGAGTTTTGAGTCAATTTTTAAGTTTGGTGTCAATTGCATGCTTTAAAAATTTTTCTTGCATTTTTCGAAAAAAAAATTTTCATGCATTCATGGTGTTCTTCATGATCTTCAAGTTGTTCTTTACAAGTCTTCTTGTTTGATCTTGATGTTTTCTTGTTTTGTGTTGTTTGTTGTTTTTCATATGCAATTTTTGTTTGTAAGAGTCCATACATTAAAGATTTCTAAGTTTGGTGTCTTGCATGTTTTCTTTGCATAAAAAACTTTTCAAAAATATGTTCTTGATGTTCATCATCATCTTCAAAGTGTTCTTGGTGTTCATCTTGACATTCATAGTGTTCTTGCATGCATCTTGTGTTTTGATCCAAAATTTTCATGTTTTGGGTCATGTTTGTGTTTTTCTCTCTCATAATTAAAAATTCAAAAAATAAAAAATATATCTTTTCCTTTTTTCCCTCCAAATTTTTGAAATTTTGGGTTGATTTGGTCAAAAATTTTTAAAAATTAGTTGTTTCTTACAAGTCAAGTCAAATTTTCAATTTTAAAAATCTTATCTTTTCAAAATCTTTTTCAAAAATCATATCTTTTCCATTTTTTCCTTTTTTTTTGAAAATTTCAAAAATCTTTTTCAAAATATTTTCAAAATCTTTTTCTTATCTTTATATCATATTTTCGAAAATTCACTAATAATTAATGTGATTGATTCAAAAATTTGAAGTTTGTTACTTTCTTGTTAAGAAAGGTTCAATCTTTAAGTTCTATAATCTTATCTTGTAGTTTCTTGTTAGTGAAGTAAGTAATTTTAAATTTTTAAATTAAATCTTTTTATCTTTAATCTTATATTTTTCAAAATTTTATCTTTTTCAAAAATTTGATTTTAAAATATCTTATCTAACTTCTTATCTTCTTATCTTTTCAAATTTGATTTTAATATCTTTTTCAACTAACTCTTTGACTTTTTGTTTGTTTCTCATCTTTTTCAAAACCACCTAACTACTTTTCCCTCTCTAATTTTCGAAAATATCTCATCTCTTTTTCAAAAATTCTTTTTAATTGTTTTAAATTTTAATTTTAATCATATCTTATCTTTAATTTTCGAAAATCACCAACCACTTTTTCAAAATTATTTTTGAAATTCTCTATCTCTTTTCTTATTCTATGTAATTATTTATTTAGTAACACTTCTCTTCACCTCTCCTCATCTAAAAATCCGAACCCAATCTATCCCTTGTGTTTGGATTCTTCACTTTTCTTTCTTCTATCACCTTCTTTTTCTACTAACATAAAGGAATCTCTATACTGTGACATAGGGGATTCCTCTTTCTTTTCTTGTTTTCTTCTATTTCATATGAGCAGGAACAAGGAAAAAGGCACTCTTGTTGAAATTGATCCTGAACCTGAAAGGACTCTAAAAAGGAAACTAAGAGAAGCTAAATTACAACAATCCAGAAGTAACATTTCAGAAAATTTCGAACAAGAGAAGGAGATGGCAGCCGAACCCAATAATGATAATGCAAGAAGGATGCTTGGTGACTTTACCAAGCCCACGTCCAAATTTGATGGAAGAAGCATCTCCATTCCTGCCATTGGAGCCAATAATTTTGAGCTTAAGCCTCAACTAGTTGCCTTAATACAACAAAACTGCAAGTTCTATGGACTTCCATCTGAAGATCCTTATCAGTTCTTAACTGAGTTCCTGCAGATTTGTGAGACTGTAAAGACGAATGGAGTAGATCCTGAAGTCTACAGACTCATACTTTTCCCTTTTGCAGTAAGAGACAGAGCTAGAATATGGTTGGATTCACAACCTAAGGATAGCCTGGACTCATGGGATAAGCTAGTCACGGCTTTCTTGGATAAATTCTTTCCTCCTCAAAAGCTGAGCAAGCTTAGAGTGGATGTTCAGACCTTCAAACAAAAAGATGGTGAATCCCTCTATGAAGCTTGGGAGAGATACAAGCAGTTGACCAAAAGGTGTCCATCTGACATGTTTTCAGAATGGACCATATTAGATATATTCTATTATGGTCTATCTGAATTTTCGAAAATGTCATTGGACCATTCTGCAGGTGGATCCATTCACTTAAAGAAAACGCCTGCAGAAGCTCAAGAACTAATTGACATGGTTGCAAATAACCAATTCATGTACACTTCTGAGAGGAATTCCGTGAATAATGGGACACCTCAGAAGAAAGGAGTTCTTGAGATTGATGCTCTGAATGACATATTGGCTCAGAACAAAGTGTTGACTCAGCAAGTCAACATGATCTCTCAAAGTCTGAATGGATGGCAAAATGCATCCAACAGTACTAAAGAGGCAGCTTCTGAAGAAGCTTATGATCCTGAAAACCCTGCAATAGCAGAGGTAAATTACATGGGTGAACCTTATGGAAACACAAAAGCCTCAACAAGGCTTTAACAATGGTGGACGTAATAGGCTGAGCAATAGCAAGCCTTTTCCATCATCTTCTCAGCAACAGACAGAGAATTCTTAACAAAACACTTCTAATTTAGCCAATTTAGTTTCTGATCTATCAAAGGCCACTTTCAGTTTCATGAGTGAAACAAGATCCTCCATAAGAAATCTTGAGGCACAAGTGGGACAGCTGAGTAAGAAAGTCATTAAAACTCCTCCCAGTATTCTCCCAGGCAATACAAAAGAGAATCCAAAAGGAGAGTGCAAGGCCATTGATTTAATCAATATGGCCGAATGCATAAGGGAGGAGGAGGACGAAAATCCTAGTGAGGAGGACCTCCTAGGACGTCTCTCAAGCAAGAAGGAGTTTTCTATTAAGGATCCAAAGGAATTTGAGGCTCATATAGAGACCATAGAGATTCTATTAAATCTCCTTCTGCCATTCATGAGCTCTGAAGACTATTCTTCCTCTGAAGAGGATGAAGATGTGACTGGAGAGCAAGTTGCTCAATATTTAGGAGCTATCATGAAGCTGAATGCCAAGTTGTTTGGTAATGAGATGTGGGAAAGTGAACCTCCCTTGCTCATTAATAAACTAGATACCTGGATTCAGCAAATTTTACCTCAAAAGAGACAAGATCCTGGCAAGTTCTTAATACCTTGTACCATAGGCACCATGACCTTTGAAAAAGCTCTATGTGATCTGGGGTCAGGGATAAATCTTATGCCACTCTCTGTAATGGAGAAGCTGGGGATCATTGAGGTACAACCTGCCTTGTTCTCATTATAATTGGCAGACAAGTCATTGAGACAAGCTTATGGAATAGTAGAGGACGTGTTAGTAAAGGTTGAAGGCCTTTACATCCCTGCTGATTTCATAATATTAGACACTAGGAAGGAAGAGGATGAATGTATCATCCTTAGAAGACCTTTCCTAGCTACAGCAGGAGCTGTGATAAATGTCAACAGAGGTGAATTAGTCCTTCAATTGAATGGGGACTACCTTGTGTTTAAGGCACATGGCCATCCCTCTGTGACAAAAGAGAGTAAGCATGAAGAGCTTCTCTCAGTTCAGAGTCAAGAAGAGCCCCCACAGTCAAACTCTAAGTTTGGTGTTGGGAGGCCACAACCAAACACTAAGTTTGGTATTAAGACCCCATATCCAAACTCTAAGTTTGGTGTTGGGACTATACAACATTGACCTGATCACCTTTGTGGCTCTATGAGAGCACAATGTCAAGCTATTGACATTAAAGAAGCGCTTGTTGGGAGGCAACCCAATTTTATTTATCTAATTTTTATTTTATTTTATTTTACTGTTATTTTGTGTTTTATTAGGTACATGATCATGAGGAGTCACGAAAAAAATCATAAAAATTAAAAACAGAATAAAAAACAGCAGAAAAAAATCACACCCTGGAGGAAAGGCAGACTGGCGTTCAACGCCAGTAAGGAGCATCTGGCTGGCGTTCAACGCCAGAACAGAGCACGAATCTGGCGTTGAACGCCAGAAACAAGCAACATTCTGGCGTTTGAACGCCAGGAATGTGCCTTGAGGAAAGCTAGCACTGAACGCCAGTAACAAGTATGAAATTGGCGTTCAACGCCAGAAATATGCTACATATGGGCGTTGAACGCCCAAAACATGCTTTACATGGGCGTTGAACGCCCAGAACGTGCATCACCTCGGCGTTTAAATGCCAGAATGGTATGCAAAAGACATTTTACATGCCTATTTGGTGCAGGGATGTAATTCCTTGACACCTCAGGATCTGTGGATCCCATAGGATCATCTCAGGATCTGTGGACCCCACAGGACCACCTAAGGATCTGTGGACCCCACAGGATCCCCACCTAACATATTTCCACCTTACCTCCTAATCCTATTTCACTCTTCCCCATGTCACACTTCCCATCAACTTCAATCTCTCTTCCCAATTACCCCCTTCACCACACACATCCATCCACTCTTCCCCAAAAACCCCACCTACCTTCAAAATTCAAAAACACTTTCCCACCCAAACCCACCCTAAATGGCCGAACCTACCCTCTCCCATTTTCCTATATAAACCCCTCCATTCCACTTCCTTTTCACACAACACAAACCCCCTCTTCTCCACCTTGGCCGAATCTATCTCCCCTCACTTTCCTCCATATTTTCTTCTTCCTCTTCTTCTCTTCTTTCTTCTCTTGCTCGAGAGCGAGCAATATTCTAAGTTTAGTGTGGTAAAAGCATAAGCTTTTTTTGTTTTTCCATTACCATCAATGGCACCTAAGGCCGGAGAATCCTCTAAAAAAGGAAAAGGGAAGACAAAAGCTTCCACCTCCGAGTCATGGGAGATGGAAAGATTCATCTCCAAAAGCCATCAAGACCACTTCTATGATGTTGTGGCAAAGAAGAAGGTGATCCCTGAGGTCCCTTTCAAGCTCAAGAAAAATGAGTATCCGGAGATCCGACATGAGATCTGAAGAAGAGGTTGGGAAGTCTTAACCAACCCCATGCAACAAGTCGGAATCTTAATGGTTCAAGAGTTCTATGCCAATGCATGGATCACTAGGAACCATGATCAAAGTATGAACCCGAGTCCAAAGAATTATCTCACAATGGTTCGGGGGAAATACTTAGATTTTAGTCCGGAGAATGTGAGGTTGGCGTTCCACTTGCCCATGATGCAAGGAGATGTACGCCCCTACACTAGAAGGGTCAACTTTAATCAAAGGTTGGACCAAGTCCTAATGGACATATGTGTGGAAGGATCTCAATGGAAAAGAGACTCCAAAGGCAAGCCAGTTCAACTAAGAAGACTGGATCTCAAGCCTGTGGCTAGAGGATGGTTGGAGTTCATTCAACGCTCCATCATTCCCACTAGCAACCGATCTGAAGTTACTGTGGATCGGGCCATCATAATTCATAGCATCATGATTGGAGAGGAAGTAGAAGTTCATGAAGTCATCTCCAATGAAATCTACAAAATAGCCGAAAAGCCCTCCACCATGGCTAGGCTAGCTTTTCCTCACCTCATATGCCATCTATGTTACTCAGCTAGAGTTGTCATAGAAGGAGACATCTCCATTGAGGAGGATAAGCCCATCACCAAGAAGAGGATGGAGCAAGCAAGAGAGACCCTCCACGGATCTCAAGAGATGCATGAGGAAGCTCATCATTAAGAAATCCCTGAGATGCCTCAAGGGATGCACTTTCCTCCCAACAACTATTGGGAACAACTCAACACTTCCTTAGAAGATTTGAGCTACAATGTGGAACAATTAAGGGTGGAACATCATGAGCACTCCATCATTCTCCATGAAATAAGAGAAGATCAAAGAGCAATGAGGGAGGAGCAACAAAGGCAAGGAAGGGACATAGAAGAGCTTAAGGACATTGTTGGTCCTTCAAGAAGAAGACGCCACTAAGGTGGATTCATTCCTTGTTCTTATTTCTTTCTGTTTTTCGGATTTTATGTTGTGTTCATTTATGTTTTGTGTCTTCATTTCATGATCATTAGTAGTTAGTAACTATGTCTTAAAGCTATGAATAAATTCCATTAATCCTTCACCTCTCTTAATTGAAAAATGTTTTAATTCAAAAGAACAAGAAGTACATGAATTTCGAATTTATCCTTGAATTTAGTTTAATTATATTGATGTGGTGACAATACTTTTTGTTTTCTGAATGAATGCTTAAACAGTGCATATTTTTTATCTTGTTGTTTATGAATGTTAAAATTGTTGGCTCTTGAAAGAATGATGAACAAAGAAAAATGTTATTGATGATCTGAAAAATCATAAAATTGATTCTTGAAGCAAGAAAAAGCAGTGAAAAAGCAAAGGCTTGCGAAAAAAATTGGCAAAAAAAATAGAAAGAAAAAGAAAAAGCAAGCAGAAAAAGCCAATAGCCCTTAAAACCAAAAGGCAAGGGTAAAAAGAATCCAAGGCTTTGAGCATCAATGGATAGGAGGGCCCAAGGAAATAAAATCCAGGCCTAAGCGGCTAAATCAAGCTGTCCCTAACCATGTGCTTGTGTCATGAAGGTCCAAGTGAAAAGCTTGAGACTGAGTGGTTAAAGTCGTGATCTAAAGCAAAAAGAGTGTGCTTAAGAGCTCTGGACACCTCTAACTGGGGACTCTAGCAAAGCTGAGTCACAATCTAAAATGGTTCACCCAGTCATGTGTCTGTGGCATTTATGTATCTGGTGGTAATACTGGAAAACAAAGTGCTTAGGGCCACGGCCAAGACTCATAAAAGTAGCTGTGTTCAAGAATCAACATACTTAACTAGGAGAATCAATAACACTATCCGAAATTCTAAGTTCCTAGAGAAGCCAATCATTCTAAACTTCAAGGGAAAAAGTGAGATGCCAAAACTGTTCAGAAGCAAAAAGCTACAAGTCCCACTCATCTAATTATAATTAATATTCATTGATATTTTGGAATTTATAGTATATTCTCTTCTTTTTATCCTAATTGATTTTCAGTTTCTTGGGGACAAGCAACAATTTAAGTTTGGTGTTGTGATGAGCGGATAATTTATACGCTTTTTGGCATTGTTTTTAGGTAGTTTTTAGTAAGTTCAAGCTACTTTTAGGGATGTTTTCATTAGTTTTTATGATAAATTCACATTTCTGGACTTTACTATGAGTTTGTGTATTTTTCTGTGATTTCAGGTAATTTCTGGCTGAAATTGAGTGACTTGAGCAATTCTCTGAAAAAGGCTGACAAAAGGACTACTGATGCTGTTGGAATCTGACCTCCCTGCACTCAAAATGGATTTTCCGGAGCTACAGAACTTAAAATAGCGCGCTCTCAAGAGAGCTAGAAATTAGACATCCAGAGCTTTCCAGCAATATATAATAGTCTATACTTTATTTGGGAATTGATGACGTAAAGTGGCGCTCAACGCCAAGTACATGCTGCTATTTGGAGTTAAACGCCAGAAACACGTCACAACCCGGAATTGAACGCCCAAAACACGTTATAACTTGGCGTTCAACTCCAAGAGAAGCCTCAGCTCGTGGATAGATCAAGCTCAGCCCAAACATACACCAAGTGGGCCCCAGAAGTGAATTTATGCATCAATTACTTACTCATGTAAATTCTAGTAGCTAGTCTAGTATAAATAGGATAATTTACTCAGATAGTACTATTGTATTAGACATCTTTGGTCTCAGTTTTGTTTTATTCTTCATCTTAAGAGGCTATTGATCACGTTTCAGTGGGCTGGCCATTCGGCCATGCCTGAACCTTTCACTTATGTATTTTCAACGGTGGAGTTTCTACACACCATAGATTAAGGGTGTGGAGCTCTGCTGTACCTCAAGTTTCAATACAATTACTATTACTTTCTATTCAATTCTCTTTTATTCTTATTCCAAGATATACGTTGCACTTTAACTTGATGAATGTGATGATCCGTGACACTCATCATCATTCTCACCTATGAACGCGCGTGACTGACAACCACTTCCGTTCTACTCTAGGCCGGGCGCATATCTCTTAGATTCCCCAATAGAATCTTTGTGGTATAAGCTAGATAGATGGCAGCATTCATGGGAATTCAAAAAGTCTAACCTTGCCTGTGGTATTCTGAGTAGGATTCCAGGAATCTGGAAGGTCTAACCTTGTCTGTGGTATTCCGAGTAAGATTCCGGTATTGAATGACTGTGACGAGCTTCAAACTCCTGAAGGCTGGGCGTTAGTGACAGACGCAAAAGAATCAATGGATTCTATTCCAACCTGATTGAGAACCGACAGATGATTAGCCGTGCTGTGACAGAGCATTTGGACCATTTTCACTGAGAGGATGGGATATAGCCATTGTCAAGGGTGATGCCTCCAGACGATTAGCCATGCAGTGACAGCGCATAGGACTATTTTCCCGAGAGGATGAAAAGTAGCCATTGATGACGGTGACGCCCTACATACAGCTTGCCATGGAAAGGAGTAAGAAGGATTAGATGAATGTAATAAGAAAGTAGAGATTCAAGAGGAGCACAGCATCTCCATACGCCTATCTGAAATTCCCACTATTGATTTACATAAGTATTTCTATCTTATTTTATTTTCTGTTTATTATTAATTTTCAAAATCCATAACTATTTAATCTGCCTAACTGAGATTTACAAGGTGACCATAGCTTGCTTCATACCAACAATCTCTGTGGGATCGACCCTTACTCACGTAAGGTATTACTTGGATGACCCAGTACACTTGCTGGTTAAATTGAACGGAGTTGTGTCCATACATAGCCAAGAGCCACAATAATGATTCCATACAATAACAAAGAGTACTACATTGATGTGATCACAATTTCGTCCACCATAGGGAAAGAGAAAACTCAATAAACGTGACCTCCAGAGGCTGGCATGTATCTGGCGCTTCATTGGCGTGCCACGCCCAGCTCCAATTTTGGCTTGGCGCGCCACGCCAACTCTTCAAGTGGCATGCCCCTATCGTTGACATCCCTGGCATGCCACGCCTTTTAGCTCAAGTGGCACACCCAAGGTTCTTTAAACACTTGTATATCCTGGCGTGCCACGCCTTCGTGCTCAGGTGGCATGCCTAATCCTTTGTCTTCCTCCACTCCATTCTGAAAAGTTGTACTAGCGTGCCATGCCCAGTGTCTGGAGTGCCACACCCCTTGTATGTGTTGGTTCCTTCATTGGCGTGCCACACCCAGAGCTCAAGTGGCACGCCCATGACTTCTTCTTGTTGATGGGTGATGCTGGCGTGCCACGCCTGAGACCCAAGTGGCACGCCCAAGTGAGAAATGATAGCTGGCGTGCCACACCTTCGACACCAAGTGGCACGCCCAAGTGGTTGGCATCTTATCTCCCTCTCTGAAAAATATAACTAGCGTGCCACACCCAACTCCTGGCATGCCACGCCCACAGTTCTTCTTCGTTTCAAGAGCTGGCGTGCCACGCCCAACATCCAAGTGGCACGCCCAAACGATCAATGAGGATTGGCGTGCCACGCCTTGGCATTCAAGTGGCACGCCTAAGTGAGATGGGAGCTTGGCGTGCCACGCCTTCGATCTCAAGTGGCACGCCCAGCTCTACTTTGCCTTCTTTGAAGCTTGGCGTGCCACGCCTGGGTCTTCAAGTGGCATGCCCAAGTGAGGATGAGGGCTTGGCGTGCCACGCCTTCGATCTCAAGTGGAACGCCCATGTGTTTGGACCTTCAATCTTGCCTCTGGAAATTTGTACTGGCGTGTCACGCCGTGCTGCTCAAGTGGCACGCCCAAGTGATGATGGCCTTCTTTAAGCTTGGCGTGCCACACCTGGCTCCTCAAGTGGCACGCCCAAGTGATGATGAGGGCTTGGCGTGCCACGCCTTCGATCTCAAGTGGCACGCCCAAGTGATTGGACCTTTGGAATGATGAACTGGCGTGCCATGCCCCATGTTTCAAGTGGCACACCCATAGTAGTTGATGGTGCTGGCGTGCCACACCCTCTTGTGGCTTCTAGCATTGCTCTCTGAAAACTTGTACTAGCGTGCCACGCCCATATACTTTCATGGCGTTTGCTTTAAGTGGCACGCCAATTTCACACGCCCAGCTCTGTTTTGTTGTTTTCTTCCCTTTTTGTTGCACTTTCCACCTGAAATTCAGCACAAACCCATTTCAAAGCAATGTACCATAATACTTATCATTTAGCTCATGAAATTGCATTAAAACAATGGATATGTGCTCTTTTATGGTCTTTTTGCATAGGTAAAAAGGGAAAATGATGCAAGTCATCAGGATCCACTGCTGGTAAGGGCGTACTTGCTTCTAGTTTTCATTCTTCTAAATTTCTGGAACCTTGTTGTCACTACATAGCTATTACAGTTGCTGTCATCAGAGATTCGGGCTGCTGCCGTCACTTGAGGTAGTTAACGGAGCTGTTGCTGCTCCGTTGCCTCATTTCTCTTTAGCCGCAGTGAGTTATTCTAGTCTTGAAACCCTTACCGCTATTATTCTGCTATAAATTATTGAGAATTTCACAATGTTAACATCCCAGGGTTGAGTTTCAGAAATTGTATGATTAAAATAAAAGCCGATGTAGTGTCATCCTGCTTCGTTTCTTGCAGTGAGACTATTTTGTTTCATTCCTATTTACCGCAATATTCTATCACTAATTCTATTTTAATTCCGCTTAATATCGAATCCACGTTAATTTTGATTTTTGTCAGATAAGTCGTCGTTGCTGTGAACATTGATTGTTGCTGTTGATATTGCTTGGAAGTCAATGAGGTTGCTGCCGTGAGTTAAGAATAAAAAGGGATTCGACTTTTTATCTAGGGGTTTGTGTTAACAAGAAATGTTTTAGGCTTTGAATACCTAATAATTTTAGTTGATTAATGCAAATGGATAAATGCCTGTGATATAAATGATTTTCTGTTGAGATTGATATGTTGTGTTTGTTATTGAATTGATTCTAAATTTCTGGTAAAAATTGATTGAATTCGTCAATTTTGGATTTTAAATAGAAATTAATAATAAATGGTTATGAATAATGGGTTTGGAATTGTTAATTGAAAGGCTGGTTTTGGTTGTGTTGAGGATTGAAAATAAGGGGCCCGTGATAGGTAGCAAACTCTGGTTTTTAGGGGAGATGCTGTCAAAATTTTTCTAAAAATTTAGAGTTGATTTGGTTACGATTTCAAAAATGAGTTTGATTTGAATTAATTGTCAAGAGAGACAAGTTTTAAATGTTTTAAAGGATTTCAAAGAGAATCGGATTTTTATGCCTTGGTTGATTTATGATTTTAACTTATTTGATTTTTAATAATACCAAAAAAGAGAATTTTGTTAACTACTCAAAGTCTTTAAAATAGCAATTTGAATATAAATTCAAGGGTCTGCAAATAGGAGTGTGAGTCTGAAGATTATGCTTGAGATTGAAATTGATTGTGATACACCTACCCGGGTAGTAGGTAGTGGCGATGTCCACTTGCTCTGGGTATGAGATGAGGAAGAAGAATTAGGAAAAATGAATTTAATTATGGAGTTTTGAATGAATGTATGTTTGTGATACCTAGGTAGTAGCAAGGATGGTGGTTTGTCCCGCTTGCTCCAGGTTAATGTTTGAGATTTGATAACGATGATGCTTGATTTAAACTGAATGAATGTATGTTTAAGACCTTGGGCAGTAGCAAGGATGGTGGTTCGTCCCGCTTGTTCCAGGTCAGTGATTGTGATGCCTGGGTAGTAGCAACAGTAGTGGTTATTCCACTGGCTCTGGGTTGAGCGGGTAGTAGTAAGGGGGTTGTAGCTTAAACCTACTTGCTCCGTGATGAGCGGATAATTTGTACGCTTTTTGGCATTGTTTTTTAGTATGTTTTTAGTATGATCTAGTTAGTTTTTAGTATATTTTTATTAGTTTTTAGTTAAAATTCACTTTTCTGGACTTTACTATGAGTTTGTGTGTTTTTCTGTGATTTCAGGTATTTTCTGGCTAAAATTGAGGGACCTGAGCAAAAATCTGATTCAGAGACTAAAAAGGACTGCAGATGCTGTTGGATTCTGACCTCCCTGCACTCGAAGTGGATTTTCTGGAGCTACAGAAGCCCAATTGGTGCGCTCTCAACGGCGTTGGAAAGTAGACATCCTGAGCTTTCCAGCAATATATGATAGTCCATACTTTGCCCAAGATTTGATGGCCCAAACCGGCGTTCAAAGTCACCCTCAGAAATCCCAGCGTTAAACGCTGGAACTGGCACCAAAATGGGAGTTAAACGCCCAAACTGGCATAAAAGCTGGCGTTTAACTCCAAGAGAAGTCTCTGCACGAAAATGCTTCATTGCTCAGCCCAAGCACACACCAAGTGGGCCCGGAAGTGGATTTTTATGTCATTTACTCATTTCTGTAAACCTTAGGCTACTAGTTTTCTATAAGTAGGACCTTTTACTATTGTATTTTAATCTTTTGATCACTTTAGATCTCTAGATCATCTTTGGACATCTAGTTCTTAGATCATTGGGAGGCTGGCCATTCGGCCATGCCTAGACCTTGTTCTTATGTATTTTCAACGGTGGAGCTTCTACACACCATAGATTAAGGTGTGGAGCTCTGCTGTACCTCGAGTATTAATGCAATTACTATTGTTCTTCCATTCAATTCCGCTTGTTCTTGTTCTAAGATATCACTTGTTCTTCAACTTGATGAATGTGATGATCCGTGACACTCATCATCATTCTCACCTATGAACGTGTGACTGACAACCACCTCCGTTCTACCTTAGATTGGGTGAATATCTCTTGGATTCCTGATTGCACGATGCATGGTTGATCGCCTGACAACCGAGTGCTCGCCTGACAACCGAGCCAACCATTCCGTGAGATCAGAGTCTTCGTGGTATAGGCTAGAACTGATGGCGGCATTCAAGAGAATCCGGAAGGTCTAACCTTGTCTGTGGTATTCTGAGTAGGATTCAATGATTGAATGACTGTGACGTGCTTCAAACTCCTAGCAGGCGGGGCGTTAGTGACAGACGCAAAAGAATCGCTGGATTCGATTCCGGCCTGACCGAGAACCGACAGATGATTAGCCATGCTGTGACAGAGCATAGGAACGTTTTCACTGAGAGGATGGGAGGTAGCCACTGACAACGGTGAAACCCTACATAAGCTTGCCATGGAAAGGAGTAAGAAGGATTGGATGAAGACAGTAGGAAAGCAGAGAGACGGAAGGGAAGGCATCTTCATGCGCTTATCTGAAGTTCCTACCAATGAATTACATAAGTATCTCTATCTTTATCTTTATGTTCTTATACGTTCATCACCATATCCATTTGAGTTTGCCTGACTAAGATTTACAAGATGACCATAGCTTGCTTCATACTAACAATCTCCGTGGGATCGACCCTTACTCGCGTAAGGTTTATTACTTGGACGACCCAGTGCACTTGCTGGTTAGTTGTGCGAAGTTGTGTAATGCCATGGTATTAAACACCAAGTTTTTGGGGTTCATGTCCGGGGATTATGAGAGTTGTGAAAAGTATTGTTCACAATTTCGCGCACCACTCCGCAATGGGTGTTTCAGTCCATGGTTAGCTACCAGGATGTGTCGGGTTGGCTACATAACCGACAGATGATATCATCAGCCATAGGACAAGTATACATCATTTGCATATGTTTGAATTATTTGGATTTTCTTATTTGTATTGGTTTGCCTAATTTTATATGCCATTTTATGAGATTATGTGCTATTTGCCTTACTTGAACCTACTTGTGTATTATTTGTCTGCGTTGCCTGTGTTTGTATAACCGAGAGATCCCTCATGCTGGCGGTGGTGATGCTGAAGGTTGTACTTGATGTTGATGATGAAATGTTGCTGAAATCTGAGTTTTAATACTGAATTGTTGAATTATATGCTGATAGACTGTGGTAATGGAAAGAGATAGGCTGAGTGGAGTTTTGGATAAAAGCTTGAGAATATATGTTGTAGTTATACATGGTTTCGGATTTTGAATGGGAGAAGTTATTGGGTAGAAAGCCCTTTAGACACGCTTGTGGTCCTTTTAAATTTTAAACTATTCACCGCACTGTTTTTGTAAACTAAAGAAGTTTTCTTACGGCTTTTCAAAGTAAACTTTCCGTAAAGCATTTTTTTAGGGTTATTTCAAGGATAAACTGTATTTTTTTTAATGAAACTAATTCTATTTGCAAGTATCTCTTTACTTTGATAGTATTTTTGCCCCTACTGAGAACCTGTGAGGATGATGTTCTCACCCCCTACAGATTTTATTTTTAGTGACAGGTTCAGGAAGTGTTGGTGCGAAGCCACGACTAATCTACAAGATTTATACATATATGTTGTATTTTTTTCTGTTTGATGGTTTAGTTAAGATTTTTACCCCTCGTCAATTGTCATTTTGAGATTTCAGAGGGGCAGGACTTGTATTTTGAGTTTTGAATAAGTCTATGTATTTATCATTATGTGGATGTTATTGTGTGATTAAGTGAATTAAGTAAAGGCTTTTTGATTTTGTAACTAAGGATTCAGTTTGTATTTGCAAAGGCTCAATATTAAATAAATATAGTATTAAATTAAAGGAGTAGAGTTTAGTAACGCTTGGACTTTTAGTACGATCATGAGGTGCTAGAAGTTAGGGTGTTACAGTTGAGGATTGGTTTAGTTGGGACCTGAAAAGGGTGGCAAAGTCCAAGTTTTATGGGAGATGTTGCCGAAATTTCTATAAAATTTGAGACTTTGTTTGAAATGTTATTTTAAAAATAATGAATTATGCTTTGAATTGAATTATTGATAAATGAATTATGTTTGAACTTTATTAAGAAAATTATTATATTTTGAATGTAATTTATTTAAGAAAAGAATTATGTTTTAAAGTCAATTTAAATATGAAAATTCTTATGTTTTAGAATTTTATTTAAGTAAACAGATTTGGAGGAGTTTTAGTGGATTTAAAAGAAACTTGAATTTTGATTAACTAATTTCACTTGATGCCGTTTTTGGAAAAGTTGAAGTAGTCTCTAAAACTTTGATTTAGCAAAACTGAAATCATTTTCGAGTTTTTGAAAACAGATTTAAGAATGAAATTGAAATTTAGTTTTAGGTTTAAATGATTTGGTGGTTGTTTAAGTAAGTGGACTTTGAAATTGGTTCGGAATATTTGGCTACATGACTTAGTTTTGTTTTAAATTCTATTTTATCTATGCAAATAAAAAAGCTAAGATTTTAGAGGTTTTAAATGAATTTAAGAAAATGAATTAGGTTATTCTCCCTTAAAGCTTTCAAACTCTGCTGAGGAAGTTTATAACCAAATCCTGATTTAGAATGAATGATTTTTTATGACTCTTGGAAGAGAATCACAATTGATATGATTTTGAAATATTTGGAATTTTCGGGAAAATGTTACCAAAGAAATGGGTTTTGATTTTGAAGGAAATTAATTTGAGAAATTTGGAATTGATGATAAGTTTTGGAACTTGGAGGTGAATAAGGGATTGTTGGTTATTGAAAGAGTGTACAGGACACTATATCCCTGGCATGGCAGATCTTCTGCTGCAAGAGTGTGTCTAGTACTATATCCGTGGGTGAGTGTGCAGGGTGCTATATCCTTAGCCTGGCAGATATTTTGCTGCAAGACTGTGCCCGGCACTATATCCACGGGTAGTGTGCCCGGCACTATATCCGTGGGGGATCCCATTTTTATATTCGTGACCGAAAGGCGACATTCCCATGGGGATGTGTTGGGTTGGCAGTTGAACTGACAATGTGATATCACAACTAGTAGGACATACATTCATCATTTGCATCTGCGTGACATTGTTTGGGTGTGCATATTGTAATGTAACTGGTTTGCCTATGTGAATACTTATGTTAACTGCTAACTATTATACTTGTTGTAATTGCTCTTGATTGTGCTTGAACTACATTAATTGTGATTGTGTTTGATTGGTTGGCTTGTGCTAAATTAGTTGATGATTGAGTTGTTTGGGCCAGGGGCCGTGTTGGATTAGATGGGCCTGAGGCCATGGTTGGTATGTATGAGGTCTAGTTATGTATAAAGTATCTGATTGGTTCAGCATAGACTTAATGAACCTATGCTTGGAATAGGATGATCATTTATACCACGTAGGTAAGTGCCTTAATGTTTATGGTCTAGTAAAGTATGAAAAATTAAACTCTTACAGCATAGACTTAATTGAACCTACGCTTGGGACATGTTGGTCATTCATACTATCTAAGAAAACTTTTATGATTTTACAAGAAAGAAAAAGGGTTTTTGATTTTGAGGAATTAACAAAGTTCTCTTTGAAAAGGATTTCTGGAGTTTAAATGTGAATCATTGGTTTTTGAAAAGGCACATAAGACCAGCAATGATCACTGTACTTTAAAAATAGTTTTATTTTACGTATCTTATTATACCAATTTTGTAACCCTATAGTGAGAACCAACGAGGACGATGTTCTCACTCTCCTACAGGTCTTTCCTTTTCAGATTATGGACGACAAAGTTTGGAAGAGCCCATTTTGTTTCTCTTCTGTGCAAACGATGTTTTATGTCGTATTAGTTACTCTTTCCCTCGCCTTTATCTGTACAAGTTTTTACCAGAGGGATAGGAATTTGATTTTGTAATGCTTGTAAATTTAGAATATGTATATATATGTGTATTCATTGGAAGTTTTGTAATTTGTATTTTAAGTATAGATGTATGTCTTAAAAAGTCGGTTTAAGTTTCAAACAGGCTCATATTTTAGTACTAAATATTTTAAAAGTCGTCGTTATAAGAACCACAATTAATCAAACCGGTTAATTAAGTGGTTAAATTGCTCAAATTTGATTCCAAAAAAGTTGTAGTGATAATTTGAGGTTTTAAACATCATTTTTGGACTCAGTGGGTCTCTCCGAGTCAGAAAATATTTTTTCTGCGAAAAACTGTGAAAAACCGCGAATTGGCAGTTGAACCGGTTGAATCGGTTCAAGTTTGCCCTGTGCTTGTTTTGACGGTCTAGAATTTCACTAATGAAGTCTCGTTGCAAGTATAGTTTCTAAACCAACACTAATCCTTTCATACAAAAATTTGTTTGTCACAAGTAACAAACCCCTAAAATCTATAAACCGAAGTATTGAACCTCAGGTCGTTCTCCCTAGGAATTGCAATAAAGTGTTCTTGTTATTGGTTATGAGATATTTTGGGGTTTTTGAGATTTTAGACAAGAAATATAAATAGCAAAGAAAATAAACTAACAACTAACAAAGCCCTTAGCAAGATATGATAACTAGAAGTCCTATCCTAGTTATCCTCCTCAATTGTGACCACAAATTGTTCATTGCTACCACTTAGTTAACCTCTAACCATGGAGGAAAGTCAAGCGGATGAATTAACTTGATTCCACAAGTCCTAGCCAACTCCCAAGGAAAACACTAGCTTTAGTGGTATCCAAATCAATTAGCAACTTCTAATTATCAATCAACAAAGGTATTAGATAACTCAAGCGTCACTAATTACTCTACCTAGGCCAAGAGGAATAATATCTATACTAAAATCCAACCAAGCATTTCATTAAATACTTGGAAGGCACAAAGGAAAAGCATAGTAAATTGATAACAAGAGTAGAATCTAACAACAATTGAATGTAAGAAATCAACAACAATAATCAAAAGGAACACAATTATTATGAATTACCTCAAATGGAATTGGAAGAAAGTAGAAGAGACAAGAGTAGATCTACAACAAAGTATGAGAACAACATAAAGGAAATTACAACAAAAGAATAGAAGAATAATGATTGCAATAACAAGGAATTGAGAAGAAGAAGTAGAAGAGATCTTGAATGAAAACCTAGATCTAAGAACTAAACCTAATCCTAATCCTAATTCTAGAGAGAAGTTAGAGCTTCTCTCTCTAAAACTAACTTTCCCTTCAAAACTAAACTAAACTAAACTAATGGTAACTAGTGTGTAAAAGTATCTCAATTACCATTCAATCCTTGGCTTAAATAGCATTAGAAATTAGTTGTATTGGGCCTACAAGGCTTTAGAATTCGCTGGCCACGAATTTGCATTTAATGAATCACATGCAAATCGGTGCATCCATGTACCATGCGCATGCGCGCCCTTATGCGCGATGAAACTATGGCAAATCTTATATCATTTCAAAGCCCCGGATGTTAGCTTTCCAATGCAACTGAAACCGCATCATTTGGACCTCTATAGCTCAAGTTATGGTCCATTTCTTGACAGCTTTTGCGATTCCTGCATTTTTTCATGAGTTCTCCATTTTTACATGCTTTTCCTTCATTCCCTTGATCCGATCTTTGCCTCCTAAATCTGAAATCACTTAACAAACATATCGAGGCATCTAATGGAATCAAGGTGAATTAAATTTAGCTATTTTGAGTCCTAAAAGTATGTATTCACTCTTAAGCACAATTAAAGGAGAATTTACAAAACCATGCTATTTTATTGAATAAATGTGGGTAAAAGGTGATAAAGTCCCCTAAATTCAACACAAGATAAACCCTACAAATGGGGTTTATCAGCCTCCCCACACTTAAACCAAGCATGTCCTCATGCTTAAACCAAGAATGAAACAAGGGGTATGACATTTATTCAATGAAAATAACCTAAATGCATCTATCTATATGAATGCAACTAAATGCAAAATGATTCTACCTACTTGGTTAAAAATAAAGCAATCCTCCAAGAGCATGTATGCACAAGTAGGGCCAAGATCATATAACGATTCATGAATCCTACCAATTCAAGTATAAAAAATGAAGTTCAAATAGACTTGCAAGAAGAAAGCTTATAAAAGTCGGGAATCACGAAATTGAGCATCGAACCCTCACTGGAAGTGTTTGCACTCTAGGCGCTCAATTGTGTAGGGTCGATTCTCTCAATTCTCCCCTAATCATGCTTTCTAAGATTTGTTTTTCTTCTAACAATCAACATATATTTCATGCATGCATACATTTATCATGAGGTCTTTTTATAGGTTGTAATGGGGCTAGGGTCAAGGTAGGATCATATATGGTTAAGTGAGCTTGAAATTTGAATCTCTGATAAGCTTAAACTTCCTACCTAACCTATGATATCCTATACAATTTCGAAGCTAACCTAGCTACCCAATTTTCACTATTTCTTCTCATACTCATGCACTTTTTTCTTGATCACAACACATATGCATTGATTTTATTGAACTTCACTTTGGGGCATTTTGTCCCCTTTTTATTGTTTTTCTTTTTTTCTATTTTTTTCTTTTTTTTCTTTTCTTTTTCACATTTATTATATTTTTTCTTTTTCTTTTATTTTTCTTTCTTTCAAGCTACATACAAGAACATCAATGCATAAGGTCTATACATTTTAATTAATACACGAGTATATATCCAATTCCCAATATTTCGAATAAAAATACAAAACTACCCTTTTACTCCCCTAATGTTCCAAGGTTCCCACACTTGAATGATACTCACACACACTAGCCTAAGATAATCAAAGATCCAAATAGAGGACAATTATTATGTTTTTGCTGTAAGGCTTGTAATGTGCTAAAATAAGAACAAGTGGGTTAAGCGTAGTCTCAAATTTGCTAACAATGGAAGATAAAAGCTAAGGCCATTTGGGTAAGTGAGCTAAATGAAATGATGGCCTCAATCATATAAATGCATGTATATAAAAATAATGGACATAAAGAATCAAACAAATCAAAAGATTACAATCATAGAAAGAGAATAATGCACACAAGAAGGAAAAATAAGTGGTTATAAGATGTAACCACACTATTAGGCTCAAATCTCACAAGCTTATGTTCTTAGCTCAAAAAGCATGTTCCAAAATAAATTCTTTCAAGCAAGTTCAACAAAAAAATTTTTCAAATTGGTAGGGTGCCATCATCACCATAACCAAGTAGTCCTAATAAGAAAGAAGTGGTAAAAATATGTACAAATTCTAACTAACATGCAACCTATCATGCAATGCAATAACTAATCTAACAAAGAAAATAAAAAATTGGTGTTGAAAAGAAAATTGTTACCCATGGAGATCGGTCGAACGACCTCCCCACACTTGAAGATTGCACCGTCCTCGATGCATGCAAAGAAGAGCAAGGTGGATGGGTTGCTACAATTGATGAGCTTCTTCGAAAGGTTGTGCGGATGACTTGTTCGTTGCCCCATTTAAAAGCTTTTCTTTTTCTTCCTTCTTGGTGGCCAAACTAAAAGGAAAGAAAAAGAAAGAAAATTAAGCCTATAACAAAGATATGAAAGCAAATAGAACATAGGCGGGGGCTAATGCCAAATAAGGGTATGGTTCTCTACTACATGGTAGCTACAACATGTGAGTGAGAAAACAATGTAAGCTGAATGGCATATCAACCAATACTTGATGCAAGAGGAAAGTCAAAGCATGAAGAGCATATTGAGCATCAAGATCAAATAAGAATTGACACAAGCAAGATTAGTGATAAGCATGATAGCAGTTGGTCCCATCCTAACTCAATGATAATGAGGCACAAGAACAAAAAATAATAAGTTAGGAAGGACTAAAGCACTAATCTTGTGTGTAGGATAATTATTACAATTAATGCAACAAGTCACGAAGCACCAAAATAATACAAGAGAGTCTCAACAATTGAGTAGGAAAGTTCAACACCATTATTAAGATGAGACTTAGAAAAAAAATGAAAACATGCTATAAAATCAAAATTGAAATGTAAAGGAGAGAAGTATACGAATGCAATAAACAAAAGAAAATGGAAGATGAGAAAAAAACTATTTTTTTTATCGGCGCGGACGCGTCATGCATGCTTACGCGCCGATGTGCATTTTGGCCGAAAGGCGAGTACGCGCCAGGTGCGCGCACGCGTGGGTCAGGTTAGGTGCAGGGCATAGTGTCAGCTCAAGGTTGGCCCAACTCTCTGGTACATGTACAAGGAGGGCAGGTGGCGCTATCGGCACGCGCGCGCACAGCGTGTGTGCGCGTGCATTCCGTAATTTGAACCAAGGGCACGCACGCGCCAGGTGCGCGTACGCGCGAGTTGGTTTGTGCTTTAGGCCCAATTTTTGCACAGTGCAGGCCTAACTCCCGGATTTATGGATGGGGGTAGAATTTTTACATCTGCGCGTACGTGTACGTGCAGATGGTCGAAAATGCTCGGGCGCGCGTATGCGTTAGGTACGCGTACGCGTGGATGGTGCTCTGTTTTACAAAATTTTTCCAAGTTCTTGCACCAAACCAAGCATTCCAAACCTCCAAACAGCTACCAAAACACCTTAAAACCTTATTTAACATACTATACTACTAATTAAACTAAACAAAATATGAAATTAAGCTAATTCCTACCAATATTTTTAAAAGAGAAAATGAAAATAATTTACCATGGTGGGTTGTCTCCCACCTAGCACTTTTGTTTATTGTCCTTAAGTTGGACTTATGAGGAGCTCCTCATCAAGGGGCTTGTGCTTAAACTCATCTTGGAACATCCACCAATGCTTGGTTCTCCATTGTGCCTCATTCTTCAAAATTAATATCTCCAAGCTTTGATGGAGTTCTACACACACCATGGGCTCCCAAATTTGATTTTCCTTGTGCAATCCGGGGTCCCACACTTTGTTTTGACACCCATCTTTAAGTTGATTATCATTCTTCCATCCGGGTGGTAGAAACTTAGAATTCTCAAAGAAGTGACCAGACATCATCCTAGACCCAAGCAGTCTAGTTCTACACCAAACCTTGCAATTGAGCTTTGAACATGTAACCATGGTGAACCTAGAATGGCATTTCCAACCTCTAACCATCTCTTTTTTACTCTTAAAGCCACAAATATGTCTAAGTTGACCATCCGTTTCAAGAAAATCATATTCAAGTGGAATAATAAAGCTCAAGTATAAGGAATTTACCCACTTGAATGAAAGAATGGATGGTGATGGCTTGGGGAGAGGCACCTCCAATGTCCTTGCAACCTCTACTCCCTTATATTCTTCCTTAATCACTTCCACCTCTTCATAAACTTCATTTTCAATCCTTTGTTCATCATTTTTATCTAACTCTTCCCCATCACTCAAATCATAAATGGGAGGTTGAGAGAAATCTACCTCCACATTGCTTTCCGTCTCATTGGAAGAAGGTTCTTCAAATTCAAAGGATTCACCACCTAGAAGCTTGAATGCATGATCTTCATCACCAAGGGAACTCAATTCTTGCTTCATTCCCTATAAGTCTTCATTTAAAAATTGTTTTGGAGGTTGTGCACATTCCTCCTCAACACCAAATTCAATCTTCTTGGAGGTATATTCTATGGTTTTAGCTTCCCATGGAGGTTCTGCATCTCCTAGGTCTTCAACCACTTCTTCCTTTTCTTCAATAATCATAGGCTTCTCCAATTGTTCTAACACAAAGTCACATTCCTCCTCCTTTACCAGAGTTTCCAATCTCTCCTTCATACTGTGCTTTTCAATTGACTCTCCACATGTAGCCTTGGGAGTTCTTTGATTCTTCAAGCATTGGGAGGCTAATCGGCTTACCACCTCAGTTAAGGTAGCCACAAATTGTTGCACATCCATTTTCATCTCATCTTGCCCTTGAAGGAGAACACCAAGGGTTTCATCCATGATATATTGAGGTGGATAGGAGGATTCATTGTCTTGGAAAAAGGATTCATGATAGGAAAGTGGTTCTTCTTGGTAAGGGTGTGGAGGTGGTGGTTCTTGGGAGTATTGATATTGGAATGGTGGTGGTTCTATGTATGGCTCATATGGTTCAAAGGGTGGTTGGTATGGTGGATAATATGGATTAGGGTCATATGGAGGTGTTTGGTGTAAAGGGGCTTGTGAGTGTGGTTGAGGGTTATGTTGGTGATGTGGCTCATAGGCATATGGTGGTGTTTCTTGAAAGTCACAAGGAGATTCACCATAGACATTGGATTGGTATGCATCATAAAATGGCTCTTCTTCATAGTGCATTGGTAGAGGTTGTTGCCATGAGGATTGATCATATGCATATGGCTCCTTGATGAGCGGATAATTTATACGCTTTTTGGCATTGTTTTTAGGTAGTTTTTAGTGAGTTCAAGCTACTTTTAGGGAGGTTTTCATTAGTTTTTATGTTAAATTCACATTTCTGGACTTTACTATGAGTTTGTGTGTTTTTCTGTGATTTCAGGTAAATTCTGGCTGAAATTGAGGGACTTGAGCAAAACTCTGAAAAAGGCTGACAAAAGGACTGCTGATGCTGTTGGAATCTGACCTCCCTGCACTCGAAATGGATTTTCTGGAGCTACAGAACTCCAATCGGCGCGCTCTCAACGGCGTTGAAAATTAGACATCCAGGGCTTTCCAGCAATATATAATAGTCCATACTTTATTCGGAAATTGACGACGTAACTTGGCGTTGAACGCCAAGTTCATGCTGCTGTCTGGAGTTAAACGCCAGAAAAACGTCATGATCCGGAGTTGAACGCCCAAAACACGTCATAACTCGGAGTTCAACTCCAAGAAAAGCCTCAGCTCGTGGATTGATCAAGCTCAGCCCAAACATACACCAAGTGGGCCCCGGAAGTGAATTTATGCATCAATTACTTACTCATGTAAACCCTAGGAGCTAGTTTATTATAAATAGAACATTTATCTATTGTATTAGACATCTTTTGACCACTTTAAGTCTTTGATCATTCGGTCTTGTGACCACATGGGGGCTGGCCATTCGGCCATGCCTGAACCTTTCACTTATGTATTTTCAACGGTGGAGTTTCTGCACACCATAGATTAAGGGTGTGGAGCTCTGCTGTACCTCAAGTATTAATGCAATTCTATTTTCTTTTATTCAAATCTCTCTTATTCTTATTCCAAGATATTCATTCGTACCCAAGAACATGATGAATGTGATGATAAGTAACCCTCATTATCATTCTCACTCATGAACGCACGTGATTGACAACCACTTCCGTTCTACATGCAACAGAGCTTGAATGTGTATCTCTTAGATTCCCCAACAGAATCTTCGTGGTATAAGTTAGATAGATGGCGGAATTCATGAGGATCCGGAAAGTCTAAACCTTGTCTGTGGTATTCCGAGTAGGATCCTGGGATTGAATGACTGTGACGAGCTTCAAACTCCTGAAGGCTGGGCGTGATGACAAGCGCAAAAGAATCAAGGGATTCTATTCCAACCTGATTGAGAACCGACAGATGATTAGCCGTGCTGTGACAGAGCATAGGAACGTTTTCACTGAGAGGATGGGATGTAGCCATTGACAACGGTGATGCCCTACATACAGCTTGCCATGGAAAGGAGTAAGAAGGATTGAGTTGAAGCAGTAGGGAAGTAGGCGTCCTTGAGCCATACAGTATCTCCATATACTTATCTGAAATTCTCACCAATGAATTTACATAAGTATTCTTATCCCTTTTATTTATTTTATTTATCCAATTTAATTCCATTTGACTCTATGATTCCAATCACTAACTGAGATCTACAAGGTGACCATAGCTTGCTTCATACCAACAATCTCTGTGGGATCGACCCTTACTCGCGTAAGGTTTATTACTTGGACGACCCAGTACACTTGCTGGTTAGTTGAACGAAGTTGTGTCCACTCATGCCAATTTCTAAATTCCATAATTTTACAATGAATGCAAATCAAAGAATAGTGATCACAATTTCGTCCACCACTCCTCCCACCTTTGAGTGTCCCATCCTTGATACACATTCTCATTGAAGTTCTCATCACCTACAACATAGTTGTAATCACATTCATATCCAAAGTGAAAATTCATAATGGAAAGAGAAAACAAAAATCAAAAGATAATAGAAAACAAGAGAAACAAAATTCTACAACTAGCAAATAAAGCAAAAAGTAAGATATTCACACTATTCACATATGTACAACAACCAATAACATAACACCATTGCAATTCCCCGGCAACGATGCCATTTGGATGATTAGATTTTTGACGGTCTAGAATTTCACTAATGAAGTTTCGTTGCAAGTATAGTTTCTAAACCAACACTAATCCTTTCATACAAAAATTTGTTTGTCACAAGTAACAAATCCCTAAAATCTATAAACCGAAGTATTGAACCTCGGGTCGTTCTCCCTAAGAATTGCAATAAAGTGTTCTTGTTATTAGTTATGAGATATTTTGGGATTTTTGAGATTTTAGACAAGAAATATAAATGGCAAAGAAAATAAACTAACAATGGTAAGATATGAGAACTAGAAGTCCTATCCTAGTTATCCTTCTCAATTGTGACCACAAATTGTTCATTGCTACCACTTAGTTAACCTCTAACCATGGAGGAAAGTCAAGTGGATAAATTAACTTGATTCCACAAGTCCTAGCCAACTCCCAAGGAAAACACTAGCTTTAGTGGTATCCAAATCAATTAGCAACTTCTAATTATCAATCAACAAAGGAATTAGATAACTCAAGCGTCACTAATTACTCTACCTAGGCCAAGAGGAATAAAATCTATACTAAAATCCAACTAAGCATTTCATCAAACACTTGGAAGGCACAAAGGAAAAAGATAGTAAATTGATAACAAGAGTAGAATCTAACAACAATTGAATGTACGAAATCAACAACAACAATCAAAAGAAACACAATTATTATGAATTACCTCAAATGGAATTGGAAGAAAGTAAAAGAGACAAGAGTAGATCTACAACAAAGTATGAGAACAACATAAAAGAAATTACAACAAAAGAATAGAAGAATGATTATTGCAACAACAAGGAATTGAGAAGAAGAAGTAGAAGAGATCTTGAATGAAAAGCTAGATCTAACAACTAAACCTAATCCTAATCCTAATTCTAGAGAGAAGTTAGAGCTTCTCTCTCTAAAACTAACTTTCCCTCCAAAACTAAACTAAACTAAACTAATGGTAACGAGTGTGTAAAAGTATCTCAATTCCCCTTCAATCATTGGCTTAAATAGCATTACAAATGAGTTGGATTGGGCCCACAAGGCTTTAGAATTTGCTAGCCACGAATTTTCATTTAATGAATCACATGCAAATCGATGCGTCTATGTACCGTGCGTGTGTGCACCCCTATGCACAATACAACTATGCAAATCTTATATCATTTCTAAGCCCCGGATGTTAGCTTTCCAACGCAACTAGAACTGCATCATTTGGACCTCTGTAGCTTAAGTTATGGTCGATTAAGTGCGAAGAGGTCGGCTTGACAGCTTTTGCAATTCCTACATTTCTTCATGCGTTCTCCATTTTTACATGCTTTTCCTTTATTCCCTTGATCCAATCTTTGCCTCCTAAATCTGAAATCACTTAACAAACATATCAAGGCATCTAATGGAATCAAGGTGAATTAAATTTAGCTATTTTGAGTCCTAAAAGCATGTATTCACTCTTAAGCACAATTAAAGGAGAATTTACAAAACCATGATATTTCATTGAATAAATGTGGGTAAAAGGTGATAAAGTCCCCTAAATTCAACACAAGATAAACCCTACAAATGAGGTTTATCAGTGCTGCATAGGAAAAAGTTTAAACAGTCAAAAACCTTAGAAAAACATTAGAAATAGAAAACCAGGCATTAATTTTAAAGGTTTGGCCCAACCCAAAGTTGGGCCAAACGGACTAAAAATGCTAACAAGTTGAGGGTTCATTAATGAACCCAAACACTCATAAGTCATAACACTGACATAAAGACACTCACACAGCTGGGAAGAGAAGAAGAAGAGAAACCCTAGCACACTATTCATCATCTCCTTCCCAAGGTCATATCTTGAGCTACGGTGCTCTGATTTGTGTGCCGTTAGTGGCTATGCGTTCCTTGCGAAGAGCTCTACAAAACCCATATAAGAAACTGGTAAGGAAAATTTGAAATATTCCCAGTTCCTCCCTTGAAAATTTCGGATTTATTAGGGCTTTGGGTTAAATGAATTTTTGTGATTCTTGATGTTTAGGTTCACTCTAATCCTTGCTTAGCTTTGAGTTTTGACATCCAAATCTGTTGTGAAAGGTAAGAGGCTTTGATCTCTTGTGAAATTTTGATTTATGATGAGCCCTAGGTTATTTATGGTGATTCATATGTATATAGCTTGATTTTTGTTAGTTTGGAGCTTGTTGGTGGTTGTTGGAGCTACATTGGTGGTTGGATTTTGGTTGAAAGCTCGTTTGGTTCATAAAAGAAATTGGCCAAGGTATGGTTTTGGTTTCCTATATGTAGTATATAATATTCATGGACACTTAGGCTAGTGACCCATAGGATAGGATTGGATTTGAATGATTCATGAATTGTTGGATGTTATTGTATGATGATGTTTGATGAAATGATGATTTTTGAGTTGATATGGATGATTGATAGTGATGTGATGAGGATGAATGATTTGTGGAGTGGAGGAGTGAATTTTGTTGATAAATTTGATATTGATGTTGATTGATTGGTAATGAAGTTGGAAAAAATGCTGATGAAGTTTGATTTTATATAATATATTAATGTTGCAATTGAGGATGAGTTAAAGTGAAGAAATATATGTTAAGCTTGGTGTAATATGTCATAGGGTGTTGACTCTAATGAGAATTGGAGTTGGGATGGGTTGGTTTAGTCTTGGTTGTGTTTTATAAAGGAATTGTGAAAATTTTGATTTTGGGTAAAAGTTGGATTTTGGTGAACTTTGTCTTATCATAACTTTTTTTCTCGGTTTTCAAAATAGGTTGAAATTTGTTTAGAATTAAATATCTTTGAAAAATCTTTAAATTGATATAAAGTTTGTAAAATTTGGAAGTTTGTAGAGGAAGTTATGATCATTCAAAGTTGGTGTTAAAAATCTGAAATTTTGCAAAGTTACAGAATTCTGAGTTTTCTGGTATGTGCGCATGCACAGCCTTGTGCGCACGCACACTCTACAAAAATTGTGACCTATGCGTATGCACAAACCTGTGCGTCACATGTAGAGGCAGGCAATCTGCTTGAAGCGCTGGCACAGCTTGTGCGCACACACACCAATGGAAAATTGCAACATGTGCGAACGCACATACCTGTGTGCACGAACACGTTGGGAAAGCCAGTCTATTGGGAGCGCTGGCATAGGTTGTACGAGTGAACAGCTTTTGGAAGTTTTGGTACCTGTGCGTACGCACATGCCCTGTTTCTGAAATTT
Organism: Arachis hypogaea; assembly: GCF_003086295.3. Taxonomy (NCBI): domain Eukaryota; kingdom Viridiplantae; phylum Streptophyta; class Magnoliopsida; order Fabales; family Fabaceae; genus Arachis; species Arachis hypogaea. The sequence goes on from NC_092039.1 coordinate 93,037,644, forward strand.
TGCTTTGTTTTCAACTATTTCACCTTCTCGACGAGATTGCAAGCTTCTATAACACCTTTTAAAGACTTTTGGGAATATTTTTTGGATACTCAAACATGGGAAAAGATTTAAGGGTTTTAGACGTTATTATTTGGAAAAAGTTAGCAAATGGAGTACTCGGTTTCTGTTGTATTGGGGAAGGGTTGATGATGTGTGATGAATGGTTGATGAATGAGATGCGAAAATCAAAGAGCTGAAATGTGAATGAACAGTGCTTGAACAGAGTCGAGGACTTTGAATGAAGTGATGGATCCATCTTGTACTGAAAATGTTTTTGAAAACCACTGAACTACTTTTTCATTGAGATTATGAGACGCTATGCGCCCGGCAGGGGCCGAGGTTGGATCCCGCCTGTCGAGGTAGCAGCGGCGGCGTAAAGGCGGTGGTTCGTCCCGCTTGCACTTAGATGTGAGGTCGGTGGCATTAGATCCAGCTCACATCCCTTCGGATCATCAAAGCGTACAGGCGCAAAACACTGGATAGTGATCCGAGCACTATATCTCGAGGGTTTTCACACCATGATTCCAAAGGGCAACATCTCCATGGAGATGTGTCAGGTTGGCAGTCGAACCAACAATGTGATATCACAGCCAATAGGGCAGGCATTCATCATATGCATTTTCTACCTGTTTGTATGCTTTGCCGACTTTATATTGTTTTTCCAATCTATATAACATGTCTAATTGCTATTTGTATTAATTATTATATATGCTTCTACTTGTGTTTTACTTGTATTGTATATACTTGTCCTTTTACTGGGATTGAGGAGGTTCAGAAGGCGGTGGGGATGGGATCTCATGGAGGATCGGTTGGTGAAGGCTGTGGGACAGTGGTGTTTGATTAGAGTAGAAATTCCCTAAGATAGATTACGTTTTATGGTGCTAAGATTCAAGTTTTGTTAAGGTTTTACATATTGTGCTTATTTGGTTTAGAATGCTTTAAGCTTGAATTCTTGTAATGGATATGGAGTTTAGGATTGCCTTTGGCGTCCCGGGGTCTTATATCCTACATCACTGGGTACTGTTACCATACTGAGAACCTCCGGTTCTCATACTATATTTCTGTTGTTGTTTTCAGATGCAGGTCGCAACCCACCTCGGTGAGTTGTCTGGTTTGTGACAGGAGCGGAGAATCCGAATACCTTTTGAGTCTCTTTTGAGTTATTTTGATTATGTCTCTCACCTTTATATTTTGTTTTTCCTAGAGGCTTGTATTTAAGAGAACAAAAATTGTATAAGCTATTTTTACTGTCTGGTTTCATATATGGGCTGTATATGGCTAGCCAACTTAAACTCCACGAGCCGTGGCTAGATTCTTGTAATATTATACTACTATACTTTGTTATATCACATCTGTTTCTGGTGCGTTATGTTAGATGCTTTGTGAGTTTGTTTTGCGCTTTTAAATCATGTTTTTGAGCTATATCTTTCATCAGACTTCTAGATAATATTATTCCTTATATATATATATATATATATATATATATATATATATATATATATATATATATCATATGTATGAGCTTAGTATTGTCGTAACCTTTGATTAACCTTGCTTTATGACGCGAGGTAAGGCTTTGGCTAATTAAGGTGTTATATTTAGTGGTATCAGAGCGGTTCGTCTTCGTGAACCTAAGGGATGGACCAATTGTGCTTCATTGCATACTCTGTGTGTCTTTTCTTTGATGCTATTAGGTTATCTAGTTGATATATATATATAGCATGCATGTTTGTGAGTGTCTGTCTGGGATAATTAAAGCACCAGGCTTTTGATGTTGAGACTGATCACCTTAATATCGATAGTTTGGTGTAGACAGGAACCCTAATGGTCACTCACGGACGAGGTCGAGCACGTTCACGCGAGAGTAGGAATGAGCAACCGGCGAACAACCATGCCGAATTCATGGCGGTGATGGTGAATCTAGCCAACACTATGGAGGTGAATGCTGTTGCGACTCTGCAAGATGTGCAGAGGCTAGGTCAACTGGTCGGGAACGGCAACGAAAACAGGAACGACAACAAAAATGGGAACGGTGAAAGGAATGCTCATGATAACTAATAAACCACTATTTTATGATTTACAATGTGTTTAATTGTGTGGTTTTATCATGGTCTTTACCCACTTATTCATATAATTAGCATGCATTTATATTTCCTTCCTAAAATTATTACATGGTTAAAAACATGCTTCTTTGGTCTTAATTTAGCTAATCTTAATGCTCTATTATTACCATTCGATGCCTTGATCTGTGTGTTAAGTATTTCAGGTTTTATAGGGCATGAATGAGTGAAAGATTGGGAAAGAAGCTTGCAAAAATGGAAGGAACACAAGATGTTGAGGAGATGATCAGCGAGAAGTACGTGTATGCGTCAGCGACGCGACCGCGCGAAAGAAAGGAATCCGCAGTGACGCGGCCGCATGACTCACGCGACCGCGCGGATTGGAAAAGCACAAGTGACGCGGAAGCGTGGACGACGCGAACGCGTGGCAGGGAAAAACGCGAATGACGCGTCCGCATGGATGATGGGATCGCATGACATGCGCAATCTGCAGAATTACAAAAGTCGCGGGCAGAGATTCTGGGCCGCATTTCAACCCAATTTTTCGGCCCAGAAACACAGATTAAAGTCAGGGAACTTGCAGAGACTCATCAGGCTCTCATAATTCCCAATTTTAGTTTTATATGTAGTTTTTAGAGAGAGAGGTTCTCTTCTCTCTCTAAGGATTTAGGATTAGGATTTCTATTAGAATTAGGATTATTTCTTCGTACCAGGTTCAATAATTTATGTTTCTCTTCTACTTTTATTTACTCTGATATTTTTATTTGTGTTTAATTGATGTTGCCCAATTGGCTGATGATATTGTCTATGTTAAAATTGACATTTTTATTTAATATAATTTGAGGTATTTCAGACTTATATGTTATAGATGCTTTGGTTCTATCCAAATTATTTTCATTCAAGTAGATTTTATTCCCTTTTGGCTTTGGTTGATTAATTGGTAACTCTTGAGTTATCAACTCATTGTTGACTGAAAATTGGAATTCTTCAAGAATTAATTCGAGATCCAATAACTCTAACTTTTCCCAAGGAAAGACTGGGACTTGAGGATTCGAATTAATTCATTCACTTAACTTACCTTCATAGTTAGAGGTTAACAAAGTGGGAGAAAAATCCAATTCTCATCACAGTTGATAAGCATAACTAGGATAGGACTTCCAGTTCTCATATCTTGCCAAGAGTTTATTTTATAGTTATTTATTTATTTTAATTGTCATTTGAATTACTTGTCATACTTCCTCCTTATTTCCAAAGCCCCCAATTTTACCTTTTTCATAGCCAATAATAAGAACATACCTCCCTGTAATTTCTTGAGAAGACGACCCGAGGTTTAAATACTTCGGTTATCAATTTATTTAGGAGTTTGTTACTTGTGACAACCAAAACGTTTGCACGAAAGGATTTCTGTTGGTTTAGAAACTATATCTACAACGCGACTTTATAAAATTCTTTACTAGCAAAAATTCTAACGTCAATAACGTTGAGGGAAATGGAGATAACAAGGGAGGCATTCCGATGACTTTGGCAACTTTCCTCAAGGTTCACCCGCCAACATTCCGAGGATCAACTAATCCTACTAAAGCGGACCACTGGTTCTAGGCCATGGAGCTTGCTTTGCAGGCGCAGCATGTTTCATACAATCAGTATGTGAAGTTTGCCACTTATCAGCTTGAGGAAGAGGCCCAGCCCTGGTGGCAAGCAGAGTGTCGCTTGCTACAGCTACAGAACGTTGATGTTCCGTGGGATATGTTCCGAACGGCCTTTTACAAGAAGTACTTCCCTTAGTCTGCAAGGGAAGCGAAGGAGATGGAGCTGATGAAGCTGAAGCAAGGTTCCATGTCTATGGCAGAGTACACCAACAAGTTCGAGGAGCTTTGTAGATTTTCTCATGTGTGTCAGGGTGCCCCAGAGACTTACGAGAGCTGGAGGTGCATTAAGTACCAGAGGGGTTTTAAGGATAGCATTATGACTGCTATGGCCCCTATGGAGATCTGTGTCTTCTCTGACTTGGTGAACAAAGCAAGTGTTGGTGAAAGAATATGCCAAGACAGTGGCTACGTCCAAGGATACTCATGGAGGAAGCAGTTGCAAAGGACGTGGCAAGTATTACCATCCGAGGGGTCAAAGCTTTAAGAGAGAAGGATATGCACAATCAAGGTCAAGGAGGTTTTAGGAAGAGCACTCATGATCAGTTTCAGCGTTACAAGGGAAGAGGAAGTCAGAGTGGGTGCTTCAACTGTGGATTGCTTGGTCATATCGCGAGGGATTGCACTCGTGGGAAAAACCTGAATGTGGGACAGAATCAACACCAAGGTCGAGTTTTTGCTGTGAACGCCAAGGATGCTTCCAAGGCGGATTTGTTGATGAGAGGTATTTGTCTATTTGGTGATAAGACTTTAATTGCATTATATGATACTGGAGCATCGCATTCGTTTATCTCGTTTGCTAAAGTTGAGGAATTAGGCTTGAAAGTGTTAGAGTTACCTTTTGATCTGCATGTACATACTCCGCATCAGTCACTTATGACTAGGTCAGGTTGTAGACAAGTAGGTTTCAAGCTTGAGGGTAGAGACTTTGTACATGATTTGATCTGTTTACCTATGGTTGGGTTGGAGATGATTTTGGGGTTTGATTGGCTGTCGAAGAATCAGGTTTTGTTGGATTGCTTTGAACGGACAATTCGGTTTATGCCAGAAGGAGAGAACGGGGCAATAGTAGCCGCGAGATATTACCTGAACTCTGTAATGGTACACTGTAATGGGGAAGAGTGTCAGGGTTACATCTTGTTAACTGCTAATGCTTCGGATGATACCCCAGACTTAGATCAGATTCCAGCAGTTAGGGATTTTTCGGAGGTATTTTCGGAAGATATCCCTGAGTTCCCACCTCAACGGGAGATTGAGTTTATGATTGAACTGGTGCCGAGAGCCAGACCAGTGTCGATTGTACCGTATAGGATGGCTCCAAAAGAGCTAGCCGAGTTAAAGGTTTAGTTGGAAGAGCTTTTGAACAAGAGGTTCATTCGACCGAGTGTATCACCGTGGGGAGCGCCAGTTTTACTGATGAAGAAGAAGGATGGAGGAATGCAACTGTGTGTGGACTACCGACAGCTGAATAAAGTGACGGTGAAGAATAAGTACCCACTACCAAGGATAGATGACTTGATGGATCAACTACAAGGAGCTGGGGAGTTTTCCAAAATTAATTTGAGATCCGGTTACCATCAGATAAGGGTAAAGGAGGATGACATCCCTAAGCCTGTGTTTAAGATGCGCTGTGGACACTACGAGTTTGCAGTGATGTCCTTTGGGTTAACAAATGTGCCTGCTGTCTTCATGGATTACATGAACAGAGGCTTTCATCCCTTTCTGGACAAGTTCGTGGTAGTCTTCATAGACGACATCTTAGTTTACTCCAAGATGGCAAAGGAACATGAGGAACATTTAAGGATTGTGCTGCAAATCCTGAAGGAGCGGAACTTGTATGCTAAGTTGTCGAAGTGCGAATTCTGGAAGGAGGAAGTAAAGTTCCTAGGTCACGTGGTGAGCAAAGGAGGCATAGCGGTGGATCCTTCTAAGGTAGAAGCGGTGATGGAATGGGAAAGACTTACGATGGTAACGGAAGTTAGGAGTTTCTTGAGGTTAGCCAGATATTACCAGAGATTTATCGAAGGATTCTACCGGATTGCACTACCAATGACCAAGTTGACAAGAAAAGAAACGCCTTTTGTTTGGACGTCGGAGTGTGAAGAGAGTTTTCAAATGTTGAAGCAGAAGTTGACTTAAGCACCTGTTCTGATTTTACCGGAACCGCATGAACTGTTTGAAGTGTACTGTGATGCTTCTCTAAAGGGTTTAGGTTGCGTGTTGATGCAACACCGAAACGTAGTGGCTTATGCATCGCATCAGCTGAAACCGCATGAGGTGAATTATCCAACTCATGACTTGGAATTAGCAGCGATTATGTTTGCATTGAAGATTTGGAGACACCACTTGTACGGAGTGAGGTTTAGTGTCTTTCAGATCATAAGAGTCTTAAGTACATCTGTGATCAGAAGGAGCTAAATATGTGTCAGAGGAGGTGGATGAAATTGCTAAAGGACTATGACATTGAATTGTGTTATCATCTTAGAAAGGAGAATGTGGTAGTAGACGCTTTGAGTCGGAGGTCCTTGACAGTAGCTTGGATGAGAATCAAGGAAGAGGAGCTAGTAGAGAAGTTTGTGGATCTTAAGTTGGATATTGGTGAAGATGCCGGAAGAGCTTGCTTAGATCAGTTACAAATCTCAAGTGACTTTAAATCTGAACTCCTAAAGGCTCATCAAAACGATGACGTGTTACCAAAGGTGTTGCTAGCTATTGAACAAGGGAAGCAATGAAGAGTGTCATGGGATCAAGATGGATTGTGGAGATTCAAGGGTAGGATTATTGTACCGGATGTGCGGACGTTACGGCAGGATATATTGAGAGAAGCGCACAAGAGCGGATTTTCTATTCACCCTTGAAGTACGAAGATGTATCACGATCTGAAGACTGTGTTCTGGTGACCTGGTATCAAGAAGGACGTGGCAGAACATGTCTCAAAGTGCCTAACGTGTCAGAAGGTGAAGATAAAACATTAGAAACCATCAGGGATGCTACAGCCACTTGAAATTCCTCAGTGGAAGTGGGAAGGAATAGCGATGGATTTTGTGACAAGTTTACCGAGGACTAGGTCAGGATTTGATGCAATTTAGGTGATCGTGGATCACTTAACCAAATCTGCTCATTTTCTACCTATTCGAGTAAATTTTTCTATGGAAGAGTTAGCAAGGTTGTATGTAAAGGAGATAGTAAGGTTGCATGTTGTGCCATCGAGCATAGTGTCGGACCGTGATCCCCGATTCACTTCAAGATTTTGGGGAGCTTTTCAAAGAGCTTTTGGTACGAATCTACGTCTTAGTACGGCGTATCATCCACAAATAGATGGACAGTCAGAAAGAACTATTCAGACGTTGGAAGATATGCTGAGAGCGTGTGTTTTGGATTAACCTAGAAGTTGGGACCACTACATGCCATTGGTGGAGTTTGTGTATAACAACAGCTTTCATCCGAGCATTGGACTGGCTCCGTATGAGGCTTTGTATGGACGGAAGTGCCAGTCTCCACTATGTTGGTATGAATCTGGCGAGACAAGTGTATTGGGTCCAGATGTGGTAGCAGAGACTACAGAGAAGATTAAGAAAATACAAGAAAGGATTTTGACTGCTCAGAGTCAACAAAAGAGTTATACGGACCAGAGAAGGAAATCGTTAGAGTTTGAAGTGGGGGAACATGTATTTCTGAGAGTTACACCAACAACTGAGATTAGAAGAGCAATCAAGACCAAGAAGTTGAATCCGAGGTATATAAGACCGTTTGAGATCCTAAGGCGATTCGGGCCGGTGGCTTATCAAGTTGCTTAACCACCTCACATATCTAAGCTACATGACGTATTCCACGTGTCATAACTCTGTAAGTACACGTCGGATGCGGCTCATGTGTTAGAGCCTGAGTCGGTCGAGTTAATGGAAAACTTGACTTTTCAAGTGACACCGGTGAGAATTGACGACACGAGTGTAAAGAAGCTGCGAGGGAAGGAAGTTTCTTTGGTTAAGGTTGCTTGGAAGCGAGCAGGAGTTGAAGAGCATACTTGGGAATTGGAGTCTGAGATGCAAAAGGATTATCCTGAGCTTTTCTCAGGTAATTCAAATTTTGAGGGCAAAATTTCTTATTTGGTGGGGAGAATGTAAGAACCGCAATTAATCGAACTGGTTAATTAAGTGGTTAAATTGCCCAAATTTGATTCCGAAAGGTTGTAGTGAGAATTTGAGGTTTTAAACATCATTTTTGGACTCAGTGGGTCTCCAAGTCAGAAAATGTGTTTTCTGCGAAAAACTGTGAAAAACTACGAATCGGCAGTTGAACCGGTTAAACCGGTTCAAGTCTGCCCGGTGCTGCGCAGGAAAAAGTTGAAACAGTAAAAAACCTTAGAAAAACATTAGAAATGGAAAATCGGGCATTAATTTTAAAGGTTTGGCCCGAAGTTGGGCCAAACATGCTAAAAATGCTAACAGGTTGAACCGGGCCCAAGTCCAACATATATAAGGGTTCATTAATGAACCCAAACACTCATAACACTCACATAAACACACTCATACAGTTGGGAAGAGAAGAAGAGAAACCCTAGAGCTCTATTTATCATCTCCTTCCCAAGCTCATATTTTGAGCTACGGTGCTTCGATTTACGTGCCGTCAGCGACTACGCGTTTCTTGCGAAGAGCTCTACAAAATCCATGTAAGAAACTGGTAAGGAAAATTTGAAATCTTCCCAGTTCCTCCCTTGAAAATTTTGGGTTTATTAGGGCTTTGGGTTAAATGAGTTTTTGTGATTCTTTACGTTTAGGTTCACTCGAATCCTTGCTTAGCTTTGGGTTTTGACATCCAAATCTGTTGTAAAAGGTATGAGGCTTTGATCTCTTGTGAACTTTTGATTTATGATGAGTCCTAGGTTGATTTTTGGTGATTCATATGTATATAGCTTGATTATTGCGAGTTTGGAGCTTGTTGGTGCTTGTTGGAGTTACATTGGTGGTTGGATTTTGGTTGAAAGATCATTTGGTTCATAAAGGGAATCGGCCAAGGTATGGTTTCGGTTTTTTCTATGTAGTATATACTATTCATGGACACTTAGGCTAGTGACCCATAGGATAGGATTGGATTTGAATGGTTGATTAATTGTTGGATGTTATTGTATGATAATGTTTGATGAAATGACGATTTTTAAGTTGATATGGATGATTGATAGTGATGTGATGAGGGTGAATGATTTGTGGAGTGGAGGAGTGGATTGTGTTGATAAATGTGATATTGATGTTGATTGATTTGTAATGAAGTTGGAAAAATGCTAATGAAGTTTGATTTTATATAATATATTAATGTTGCAATTGAGGATGAGTTAAAGTGAAGAAATATGTGGTAAGCTTGGTGTAATATGTCATAGGGTATTGACTCTGATGAGAATTCGAGATGGGATGAGTTGGTTTGGTCTTGGTTGTGTTTTATAAAGGAATGGTGAAAATTTTTATTTTGGGTAAAAGTTGGTTTTTGGTGAACTTTGTCTGATCATAACTTTTGCCTTGGTTTTCAAAATTGGTTGAGGAAGTTTGTAAAATTTGGAATTTTGTAGATATAAAGTTGTGAAATTTGGAATTTTGTAGAGGAAGTTATGATCATTCAAAGTTGGTGTTGAAAATCTGAAATTTTGCAAAGTTACAGAATTCTGAGTTTTCTGGTATGTGCGCACGCACAGCCTTGTGCGCACGCACACTCTGCAAAAATTGTGACCTGTGCGTACACACAGACCTGTGCATCCGCACACGCAGAGGCAGGCAATCTACTTGCAGCACTGGCACAGCTTGTGCGCATGCACACCAATGGGAAACTGAAACCTGTGCGTACGCACAGACTTGTGCGCACGCACACGTTGGGAAGGCCAGTCTGTTGGGGGCGCTGGCACAAGGTTGTGCGAGTGAACAACTTTTGGAAGTTTTGGTACCTGTGCGTATGCATACCCCTATGTGTACGCACATTTTTAAAAATTTTTCTAGGCGTGTGCACGCACACCCCTGTGCGGACGCACACGCTCTGTTTCTCAAATTTTGCTTTGTTGTCAACTATTTCACCTTCCCGATGAGGTTGCAAGCTTCTTGACGTTAGAATTTTTGCTAGTTAAGAATTTTGTAAAAATATAGTCGCGTTGTGAGTATAGATTCTAAACTAACAGAAAATCCCTTCGTACAAACGTTTTGATTGTCACAAGTAACAAACCCCTTTAAAATTGATAACCGAGTATTTAAACCTCGGGTCGTCTTCTCAAGGAATCGCAAGGAAGTATGATTTATTATTGGTTATGGAAAAGTATATTTTGGGGTTTTGAAAAAGGTTGAACAAGTAATGTAAAATAACAAGTCGTTAAAATAATAACTAATAAAGCTTCTGGCAAGGTATGAGAACTGGAGGTCCTATCCCGGTTATCCTTATCAATTGTGATGAGAATTGGATTTTTCTCCCACTAAGTCAACTTCTAACTATGAAGGTAAGTCAAGTGGATGAATTAATTTTGATTCCTCAGGTTCTAGTCTTTCCTTGGGAAAGGCTAGAGTTATTGGAACTCGAATTAATTCTTGAAGAATTCCAATTTTCAGTCAACAATGAGTTTGATAACTCAAGAGTTACCAATTAATCAATCAAAGCCAAAAGGGAAGAAAATCTACTCGAATGAAAATAAATTGGATAAAGCTAAAGCATCCAGAACATATAAGTCTGAAATACCTCAATTTATATTAAATAAAGAAAATCTTAACATGAATGGCTCATAAGCCAAATAGGCAACATAACTAATACAAACACTAAAGTATCTGAAAGTAAAAGAGGAATATTAAGTTAAAAGGAATATTGAACCTGATGAAGAGTTGAAATCCTAAATCCTTTAAGAGGAATCCTAATCCTAAATTCTAAGAGAGATGAGAGAACCTCTCTCTCTAAAAGCTACATCTAAAACCTAAAATTGAATTATGATCTGATATGAATTGATGTTCTGAGTCTCTGCATATTTCCGGACTTTAATCTGTGTTTCTGGGCCAAAAACTGGATTGAAATGCGGCCCGGAATCTGTGCCAGCGACTTCTGTAATTCTGCAGATCGCGCTCGTCATGCGTCTGCGTCGTCCACGCATTCGCGTCACTCAGTATTTCTCGTACCCCGCGTGGGTGTCGTCCATGCTTCCGCGTCATTCGTGCAGCTTCCAATCTGCGCGGTCGCGTCAGGCACGCGAATGCATCACTCTGATTTCTTCCATTTCGTGCGGTCGCGTGAGCCATGCCACCACGTGACTTCTCACTGGTCATCTCCTCAATTCTTTGTGTTCCTTCCATTTTTTTGCATGCTTCCTCTTCATTCCTTATGCCATTCTTGCCGTATGAAGCCTGAAACACTTAACATACAGATCACGGCATCGAATGGTACGAAGGAAGATAAAAATATACAACTAAAAGGTCCTTAGGAAGCAAGTTATTAATCATAGGATATTTTTAGGAAGGAATTGTAAATACATGCAAATCATATGAATAAGTGGGTGAAAAGCTTGATAAAACCACTCAATAAAATACAATATAAACCATAAAATAGTGGTTTATCACTTCTATAATACCTTTCTAAGACTTTTAGGAATACTTTTTGGATACTCAAATATGGGAAAAGATTTAAAGGTTTTAGACGTTATTATTTGGAAAAAGTTAGCAAACGGAGTACTAGGTTTCTGTTGTATTGGGGAAGGGTTGATGATGTGTGATGAATGGTTGATGAATGAGATGCAAAAATCAAGGAGCTGAAATGTGAATGAACAGTGCTTGAATAGAGTCGAGGACTCTGAATGAAGTGATGGATCCATCTTGTATTGAAAATGTTTTTGAAAACCACTGAACTACTTTTTCATTGAGATTATGAGACGCTATGCGCCCCACAGGGGCCGAGGTTGGATCTCGCCTGTCGAGGTAGCGGCGGCGGCGTAAGGGCGGTGAGTCGTCCCGCTTGCGCTTAGATGTGACGTCGGTGGCAATAGATCTCGCTCACATCCCTTCGGATCATCAAAGCGTACAGGCGCAAAACCCTGAATAGTGATCCGAGCACTATATCTCGGGGGTTCCCACACCATGATTCCAAAGGGAAACATCTCCATGGAGATGTGTCGAGTTGGCAGTTGAACCGACAATGTGATATCACAGCCAGTACGGCAGGCATTCATCATATGTATTTTCTACCTGTTTGTATGTTTTTCCAACTTGATATTCTTTTTCCTATCTGTATAACATGTCTAATTGTTATTTGTATTAATTGCTATATATTCTTCTACTTGTGTTTTACTTGTATTGTATATACTTGTGCTTTTACTGGGATTTAGGAGGTTTGGAAGGCGGTGGCGATGGGATCGCATGGCGGATCGGTTGGTGAAGGCTGTGGGATAGCGGTGTTTGATTAGAGTAGAAATTCCCTAAGATAGATTACCCTTTTATGGTGCTACAGCTTAAGTTTTGTTAAGGTTTTATATATTGTGCTTATTTGGTTTAGAATGCTTTAAGCTTGAATTCTTGTGATGGATATGAAGTCTAGGATTGCCTTTGGTGTCCCGGGGTCTTATATTCTACATCACTGGGCACTGTTACCATACTGAAAACCTTCGATTCTTATACCATATTTCTGTTGTTGTTTTCAGATGCAGGTCACAACCCACCTCAGTGAATTGTCTGGTTGGTGACAGGAGCGGAGGATCCGGATACCTTTTGAGTCTCTTTTGAGTTATTTAATTATGTCTCTCACCTTTGTATTTTGCTTTGCCTAGAGGCTTGTATTTGAGAGAACAAAAATTGTATAAGCTGTTTTTACTGTCTGGTTTTATATATGGTCTGTATATGGCTAGCCGGCTTAAACTCCGTGAGCCGTGGCTAAATTCTTATGATATTATACTACTATACTTTGTTATATCACATTTGTTTCTAGTGCGTTATGTTAGATGTTTCGTGAGTTCGTTTTGCGCTTTTAAATCATGTTTTTGAGCTATATCTTTCATCAGGCTTCTAGATAACATTATTCCTTCTATATATATATATATATATATATATATATATCATATGTATGAGCTTAGTATTGTCGTAACCTTTGATTAACCTTGCTTTACGACTCGAGGTAAGGCTTTGGCTAATTAGGGTGTTACAGTCGTAATACCCGACCTATCAGAGTGGCGTAGCCGGAAGCGTGACATTTTGATAGTTAGGGTGTTACAACAAGAGTGTGCATAGGCACTATATCCCTGGACCTTGGGCCGGGGCACGACATCCCTAGGGGGTTCCCATTTTATTTGTGACCGAAAGGCAATATCTCCATGGAGATGTGTCGGGTTGGCAGTTGAACCGACAACATGATATCACAGCCAATAGGGTAGACATTCATCATGTGCATCTTCTATATGGTTGCTTGCTGTGTCTACTTGCATACTATGCCTAATTGTATAACATGCCTAATTGCTTCTTGATTTACTTGCTATACTTGATAATTACTTGTGCTTTACTTGTATGAATTACTTGTGTTTTATACTGGGATTGAGGAGGATTGGAAGGCGGTGGCGATTGTAACACCCTAATATTCAAATCCTTATGCTCGAGTCATAAGTCAATGATATTACGGTGGTACGACTCTCAGGTGGATTTTTAATATATAAACATAGGTAATTTCGAAAGGAGTATTAATCGAGAAGCCTGAAAAGAGTAGAAATAAAATCGCGAAGACGTATCACTCACGATTCGACAACGAAAAGATAAAACGTGAAGCCGAAAGCGATATATGGACAAGGCATAAAGGAGATTAAGAGATAGATAACAGATAGATATATATAACATAAGTAAATAGCCACTAGTCGCGACCCGCGAAGTTTAGGCCGGCTAGGGTACAGTATGAAAGTAGCTGACAACAGTACATCCTAATCTCTCCCAAAGGAAACATAAGAGCCTCTATAGGCAAGTTCCAAAAGAGTTCAACACATAATATAATCTTTTCAAAACAAAGGTGGAGAGATTCTACGGAAAACACAAAGTAGAGAAAATAAATATCTTCGCCGTTTCTCAGACGAACCGCAGCTCACTTCTGAGCACCTGAACCTGTATCTGAAAAACAAGAGATATATACGGAATGAGAACCCCGGGCCCATGGGTTCCCAATACGGTAAAAGTGCCAAATAAATACAATGCACTGCAATAAAAACTCACTAAGCATCCTAAATTCCTTTTCACCAAATATCCAGCCTAGATTCTCAATAATCCATAAATAGGCATCTGACGTAAGGGGATACTAAATCTAGTTCATATTACACATGTTTCCCAATTCGCTGATTCTTTCACGAATCAGACTCAGAATCATAAGCAAAACCATTACCAATTGTTCTGCCTCAGCAACTCTATATCAATACATCATACCCTCGCCTGGAGCTAGTGAAATCACATCACTGCGTCTATCCAGGGGGCTCAAATGATCTCATTCAAAAAAATCATCATCATTATGCAATCGCATTACTAATTCATCTCATCAAGAACAGCCCCCAACATCCACCAACACCATCATGAGGGATCTCTCAGTTGTACAAACACAAGCAATACAGACAAGTAATACACAAATAAGGTACAAGTAGAACAAGTAGCATGTAATTAGGTAACATAGCATATATGATATAGAAATCCAAAACAAATAGGCAAACCTACACAATTCAAACATATGCAAATGACGTATGCCTACCCTATGGCTGATGATATCATCTGTCGGTTATATAGCCAACCCGACACGTCCTGGTAGCTAACCATGGACAGAAACACCCCTTGCGGAGCAAGTAGGTTTGAGCTACAACCCCCTTGCTACTACCCGCTCAGCCCAGAGCCAGTGGAACAACCACTACTGCGGCTACTACCCAGGCGGGTGTTTAACAGCTCAACCTGGAGCGAGTGGATTCACCACTACTACCGCTACTACCCAGGCGTCACAATCTCTGACCTGGAGCAAGTGGGACGAACCACAACCCTTGCTACTACCCAGGTATCTCAAGCATTAACCCGGAGCAAGTGGGACGAACCACAACCCTTGCTACTGCCCAGGTATCTTAAGCATATATTCATTCAATCTCAATTCAAATTATCAATCCTCATTGTTTTCAAATCTCAAACAATAACCTGGAGCAAGTGGGACAAACCCCAACCCTTACTACTACCCAGGTATCAGAATTACATTCATTCAAAACTCTATAATTAACTCATTTATCATAAACATCCTTTTCCGTCTCATACCCGGAGCAAGTGGACAACGCCACTGCCTACTACCCGGGGTTACACATCACATTTCAACATTTCCCATTATTATCCATTCAACACATTCATTCATTAATCATATATGCATTTATACTCAGCCATAATCAATAATGGCTTTGCCGTGACCCGGAAATAACTCAGCCATCCGGCTCATGGTTCAATCAAGAACCAGCCATTTATCAATAGATATAGCCCTTCGGCTCATGGCATACACGGTACTCCTACCGTCATCCTCCATATCTCATATAATCATCGTTGATCACCATTGATCATAACTTTTTCCCTTGCTTCACTCGCAAGTTACCACATCCCCTGGTTCCTTTCTTATTACTAAGCATATCATAATGATTTAATACATAAGGTGTGAGATCGGGGGCTTAGAAGTATGAGATTTGGCTTTTAGAACTCAAAAATAAACTTTGGCATGAAAGCAGGGCCACGCGTACGCGTACTCCACGCGCACGCGTGGATGCCCACAAAGCTCATCGACGCATATGCGTCATACACGCAGACGCGCAGATTGAAACACAGCCAGACGACGCGTAAGCGTCAGCCACGCGTACGCGTGGGTGCATTTGCGCCCCAGGCACAAAACTGGCACAACTCTGGCACAACTCTCGGGAAAAAGGCTGGGCATTGGGTGCAGCGCATCGACGCGCACGCGCACACCACTCGCTCGCGTGGATGGTGCCTTCTCGAAGAACGACGCGTACGCGCCAAGTGCGCCTACGCGTGGAGGGTCATTCTGCTAAAAGTTTTCTAAGTTAAAAGCTGCAGAATTCACAGATTCAATCCCCAATCTTCTGACGGACATAACTTCCTCATTTTAAATCATTTTTCACCCGTTCTTCGAACGGCATGGACATCCCGGATCCAATTTCCTTTCTAAATAAGTTTGGCACAAAACAGAGATCCGTAGTCCAAGTTATGTCCCGTCAAAGTATGCCCAAAAACCATGTTTTTCATACAAAACCACAAAGTGCCATTTTCAAAACAAGCCATTTTCAACTCTTTTCAAAATCAACCAAAACATGCCAATTTTTAACCCTTTTTGAAATCAATCAAAATATACCAAGATCAACATCAAGTCTCCTCAACTCATACATTAATACTTTACCACGATTCACAGAACCGCCATATAACCATTTTTACCCATTTCGACAAATGGCGAAATTACAAACACATTAACATGTCACACATCCTTCCCCATCCCAATTTCCAACAATACTATTTCCAATCGGTCATCATTATACATAATCAATATCATACTCACTATCACGTGGTTTCACCCACAAATCAACCTTAATCATTCCTCAAGCATATATCACAACATACATATCTCTCATGCATCATCATACCATCAAGGCATCAATAATCATGATCACATATATGACCACATAATATATCCCAACCAAAACCAAACATACCTCATCTACATAATTTCACCCAAAATTACCAAATTCCACACTTCAACTCCTCAAACCTTATTATTCAATAACCAACCCAATCATTCATATATTCATTATTTAAAACTCATCCAATCACTTGTGTCATCATACAATGCACACATCAACTTACCTTCCTTACCTCTTCTCGGCCTCCAGCCCAAAATTCATGGCCTCCGGCCCAATTTCACAATTTAAAAGCATAAACCACAAATCAATACTCATTACCCCATACATTCAATTCTCAATACACCAAACATACAAGGCCACACAATTCTCAACCCAATCATTAATTCACATTACATACCAACTATGCATATTAGCACCAACCATTTACACAATCCAAACTTAATCCTAGGGGCATCTAGCCTAGGAATTCTCATCACACCACACGGTACTTAAATGAAACTTAAACCGTACCTCTTGTAGCCAAATCAATTGAGCTTCTTCTTTGGGAGTCTCCACCAACCTTAGCTCCAAGCCTCACCAAAGCTCCTCAAGCAACACCAATATCCCAATCGTGCACCAAAACCATCAAATGCACTAACATAACCAATATTACATACATACATCAACCTAAGGCTCATAAAGATGATAAATCACAAGGGTTTGAGCACTTCTTACCTCAGCCCATATGAAGTAGGGATAGAACCCACTTAGAATCCATGTTGGAGTATCCCTAAACACCCAAAATCACAAGATTTCAACACTAACTTCCCAAAAACGTGTAACAGTGGGGAATTTCGAAAACTGGGCAGAGATGAATGGAATACTCACCACAAAACTTAGATAGAAATGTAGAGGATGAGAAGAGCGACGCGTGGCCGCAAACGGCTCGTCAATCGGAGCTCCGTAGCTCAAGTTATGGTGGTTTGAAGATCAAAGAGAGTTAGGTTTTCTCTCTTCTCTTCTCTCTTCTCAATTCAGCGCCCCACACACCTTCTTTAGGGCAAAATGAGCTGAAATGCTCATAACTAATGTTTATATATGTTGGGTCTTGGGCCCACTTAGACCCAGTTCACTTATTTTTGTTCGTTGGCCCAATTTTGGGCCAAAACCTTTAAGATTAGCGCTCCAAATCGCACTTTAAATATTTCTACCTCCCCTAATCATAATTCCTCATTTCTTAATCTTATTTACTCATAATCAATTTTCTCAGCTGCAGTACCAGACAGGTCTCAGCCGGTACTGTCGGTCAAAATTCCACTGCGCGCTTTTACGCAGAAAACTATGTCTTCCGACTCGGAAAAATTCACTGAATCCAAATATTATATTTAAATCATCAAATTCCAATTGCCAAATATTCCAATCATATTCGCTCCTACTTAACTCATTATTTAATTAATTTCGGTTAGACCGGGTATTACAGCGATGGGATCGCATGGCGATTAGGCTAATGAGGACTGTGGGACAGTGGTGTATCTGTTAGTTTAGAAATCCCTTAAGATAGAATACCTCATTTTATTATGGTTTTAAAGTTATGGTTTAATTTTAGTTATGCTTTAAGTTGAATCTTATGATTGATATGAAGCTCTAAGATTGCCTCTGGCGTCTTGGGGTTTTATATCTTACATTACTAGGCACTGTTACCATACTGAGAACCTCCGGTTCTCATTCGAGACTTTATTGTTATTTTTCAGATGCAGGTCATAACCCACCTCGATTGAGTTGCAAGAGAGCGGAGGATCTTGATTATCCTTTGGAGTCTTTTATATATTTTGTTTAGTACTCTCCCTTTTGTATTCTATTTTGCCTTAGAGGCTAACTTTGAGAAGAATATTGTATATGCTGTTTTAGTTTTTAAAACTCTAATTAACCTTTGTTTTACAGCATGAGATAAGACTTAAGGTAATTAGCACGTCGCAAACAACAGAAGAGAGGCGAGGATATTGAGTTGTAATGAACGTGGGTAAGGATCTCATTCTTACAACTCAAGAAACAATATAAGCCGATCAAGTATCTTGGCATCCTGCCATTTAAGCTGCAAAGATTTTAAGTCAAGAAGCAGGAAGAATTTTTAGCTTACCAATTGAGTAATTTAAAATCAATTTCAGAGGCTAATATAGTCTTTCAAGACTTCACTACAACATAAATATAAAATTGAAAAACTAAAAGTACATGACACACTAAAATACCAATAAAATACACAGGCATACTTGAATGGCTTCCAGAATTTTATACCATATATATTCCTTTTAGTATGTGAATTTTCCCTGTGTTTAGTACTATGAAACTTACTCTCGGTTCTTGCTTAAAATTATATATCACTTTAAATACTTTAATATGATAAAGTCCTTTCTTTTAAATTTTAAACTACTAATCTATATAACTTACCTTCTATATGTTTACCTTCGTTTATCCCGTTGAGCCACTTAATGATTCTTTTATTTTAGCTCAAATATAGTTAAATGTGTTGAAAAGAAACAATGATGATTCCCTATTTTTTAGCTTTTGATATATATATATATATATATATATATATATATATATATATATATATATATATATATATATATATATTAAATTCTCTGCGTGTGTTATATTAAATCCTATTATGTTTGGATTTTAATTATCTATTAAGCATGTGAATTTTAAGTGTGTTATGTCATTATATTGGATTATGTTATTTTTTTATGTTAATTTTTTTCAAGGGTAATAACCATGGATATTTGAGGGTATCTATCTTTTCTATCAAAACAATTAAATGGAGATCCATGATAGTTATGAGGTGGAAATAGAGTTTTTTGTTTAAAAGGTGATGCATATAGGAAGAGATACTTATCTCCCGAATATTCATTATTATCCTTGAAAAAATTCAGACATATTTATTTGATTATTTTTCTACCTACCTACACTTTATCCCCATTACAACTTGAATAAAATCTTCTTAATTTTTGCATATACAAGATGTATGATTTAGAAGAAGTCCAATTTCAAGCTTATGATAATGCATTTCACATGAGATATGAGAGTAAAATCATAAACACTTTGTGAGACTCAAGTGCAAAATACAATTTTGGTAAGAATTTCATACTTGATCCATGCATTTCAGTCAATCTCATATGAGTATGTTAGAAATGATTATCAAATCTCATGTATCATGTCATGAATAATTGGTTATATTTGCTTATGTCACTTGTGTCATTATAACTTTTGAGTTTTAAATTATTGAATGTTGAATAAAATGAGTTGTGTTCTTACGTTTATTACGCAAAATTTAGTTTTGTATGCGAACATGCAAAATTTAGTTTTGTGTGGGGAGAATAATTATCAAGCCTAAGGATTTGGTTTTACGTTATAGTTAATTTAAGGTGAAAACTTAGGTGAAATCGACTTCACGTGAAGTTGATATCTGAAAGTCGTTAAATAAAAATTTAGTCAAATCAATCAAATTATCTAACGGCTCTTAGATATCAACTTCACACGAAATCGACTGCATATGAGTTTTCACTTTAATTTAAATATCCCTAAAAATTCTAGTTCAATCATTCACAATAAAACCCACTAAGTTTATTTTCTTACACTTAGATTTTTGCATGTCCTCATACAAAACCAAACCCTATAGATAAAGTTAACAATTCATCTCATTTTATTCAACATACAATAATTTAAAACTCAACCAATGACACAAGAGAAGAAAGCAAATATGACCAATTATTCACGACACGATAAATGAGTTCGATAATCATTTTTAACATATTCATACGAAATTCAATTATGAAATAAAAGGATCAAATATATGAAATGCGTACCAGAATTGTTGTGTTTATTGTTTCACTCTCATATAATCTCATGTAAGATGATTATTATAAGCTTACCTATTGGTCTCACTTCTTCTAAATCATACATCGTATACATGAAAAAACAAGAGGACTTTATTCAAGTTATAATGGAGTCAAGACGTAGGTAGATAGAAAAATATTGGTTAAATCACACCGTTGCTCTCTATAATTTTTTTGAAATTGTAAATTGGTCTTTACACTTTAAAAGTTTGTAATTAAATTCCTGTATAAAATATACTTTTGTAATTAGGTCCTCGATGACGTTTACCGTAAAAAAAAATGCACATTTACTATAATGTCTTCTTCCTCCTCTTCTCCCTTTTCTTCCTCCTACTCTTTTCAACGTTTCTATTCTTCTTCTTCCATTACCACACTGAGAAGCCACCACCACCAAAGCCCGCCTCCATTCCGTTCTTCCATTATCCCTTTTCTTTTCCTCTTCTCCTCCCTTCTTCTATTTGTTCCACAAATCAACATAAAAATAGTAGCCTAACTTACCATAATCATATAAAAATAGTAACAAATCAACATATTATAATTCAATAACCGAATAGCTAAAAA
The DNA here is from genome assembly GCF_003086295.3 of Arachis hypogaea. Classification (NCBI taxonomy): domain Eukaryota; kingdom Viridiplantae; phylum Streptophyta; class Magnoliopsida; order Fabales; family Fabaceae; genus Arachis; species Arachis hypogaea. The sequence continues at coordinate 93,058,453 of NC_092039.1, forward strand.
AAGAAAATTAATTTTTTTTTCTAATAATGTAAAAGCAGAACAAAGGAGGAGGAGAGGGACTCGTGAGCATAGATACGGTAGATCTGGCACGGCGATGGTGAACCGAGGTGAGAGACAGAGAACATTGAAGTGGGGTGCTGTTTTGGAAAGTAAACTGGACAACCTAGATAAGACCCATCCCCAATACAACCATCACAACCCAGTTCCTCGTCTTCGTCGCACCTCTTCTGCTATGTGCCATGGTTGCCGCTTGTGAGGCGCTGTATTCTTCAGATTGCAGAGCAATTCGTTGATGGTTTCTTAGATGGATTAAATCCATTAGAGAATTTGATGAATGAGATGATAAAGATGGAGAAGGATAGTGGACGTTCTCTCAAGGAATAAAAGAAGGTTTTCATGGCCAAGAACACCGTTAACTATTACAACTACGATGCAGTTTTCCAGCCCCTCCACAGTAGCATCTCCGATCGTGTCTCTTTGTCTTCCATTGTCACTAATTTCTGTTTCTGACCAAATACAAAAATTCCTAACGTCATGTGTTTTCCAGAAGACTTCTTGTTCTATGGCGAGGCCTGCTGATGAGCGGATAATTTATACGCTTTTTGGCAATGTTTTTAGGTAGTTTTTAGTATGATCTAGTTACTTTTAGGGATGTTTTCATTAGTTTTTATGCTAAATTCACATTTCTGGACTTTAGTATGAGTTTGTGTGTTTTTCTGTGATTTCAGGTATTTTCTGGCTGAAATTGAGGGACCTGAGCAAAACTCTGATAGGAGGCTGACAAAGGACTGCTGATGCTGTTGGAATCTAACCTCCCTGCACTCAAAATAGATTTTCTGGAGCTACAGAACTCCAAATGTTGCGCTCTCAACTGCCTTGGAAAGTATACATCCAGAGCTTTCCAGCAATATATAATAGTCCATACTTTATTCGAGAATTGACGACGTAAACTGGCGCTCAACGCCAGTTCCATGCTGCATTCTGGAGTCAAACGCCAGAAACACGTCACGAACCGGAGTTGAACGCCCAAAACACATTACAACTTGGCGTTCAACTCCAAAAGAAGCCTCAGCTCGTGGATAGATCAAGCTCAGCCCAAACATACACCAAGTGGGCCCTGGAAGTGGATTTACGAATCAATTACTTATTTTTGTAAACTCTAGTAGCTAGTCTAGTATAAATAGGATAGTTTACTATTGTATTAGACATCTTTGGACGATTAGTTCTTAGATCTTGGGGGCTGGCCATTCAGCCATGCCTGGACCTATCACTTATGTATTTTCAACGGTGGAGTTTCTACACACCATAGATTAAGGGTGTGGAGCTCTGCTGTACCTCAAGTTTTAATGCAATTACTATTATTTTCCTTCCAATTCGATTTATTCCTGTTCTAAGATATTCGTTGCACTTCGACTTGATGAATGTGATGATCCGTGACACTCATCATCATTCTCACCTATGAACGCGCGTGATTGACAACCACTTCCGTTCTACCTTAGGCCGGGTGCACATCTCTTGGATTCCTTAATCAGAATCTTCGTGGTATAAGCTAGAATTGATGGCGGCATTCATGGGAATCCGGAAAGTCTAACCTTGTCTGTGGTATTCCGAGTAGGATTCCGGGATTGAATGACTGTGACGAGCTTCAAACTTCTGAAGGCTGGGCGTTAGTGACAGACGCAAAAGAATCACTGGATTCTACTCCAACCTTATTGAGAACCGACAAATGATTAGCCGTGCTGTGACAGAGCATTTGGACCTTTTTCACTGAGAGGATGGGATGTAGCCATTGACAACGGTGATACCCTACATACAGCTTGCCATGTAAGGAGTAAGAAGGCTTGGATGAATGTAATAAGAAAGTAGAGATTCAGAAGGAACACAGCACCTCCATGCACCTATCTGAAATTCCCACCATTGGATTACATGAGTAACTTTATCTTTATTTCCAGTTTATTTTATTTATCTTTTAATTATCTAATCCAATCACATTTGAATCCGCCTGACTGAGATTTACAAGGTGACCATAGCTTACTTCATACCAACAATCTCTGTGGGATTGACCCTTACTCACGTAAGGTTTATTACTTTGACGACCCAATACACTTGCTGGTTAGTTGTGCGGAGTTGTGACAAAGTGTGATTCACGTTTGAGAGCACCAAGCCTTTGGAGCCATTATTGATGATCACAATTTCGTCCACCAAGTTTTTGGCGCCGTTGCTGGGGATTGTTCGAGTATGGACAACTAACAGTTCGTCTTGTTGCTCAGATTAGGTAATTTTCTTTTCAAAAAGTTTTCAAAAAAATTTTCAAAAAAAAATTTCTTTATTTTCGCTTTTCTAAAGAATATTTTTGAAAAAAATAATAAAAATACAAAAAAAATCATAAAAATAAAAAATATTTTGTGTTTCTTGTTTGAGTCTTGAGTCAACTTTTAAGTTTGGTGTCAATTGCATGCTTTAAAAATTTTTCTTACATTTTTTGAAAATTCATGCATTCATGGTGTTCTTCATGATCTTCAAGTTGTTCTTGACAAGTCTTCTTGTTTGATCTTGATGTTTTCTTGTTTTGTGTTGTTTGTTGTTTTTCATATGCATTTTTCGTTTGTTAGAGTCCATGCATTAAAGATTTCTAAGTTTGGTTTCTTGCATGTTTTCTTTGCATAAAATTTTTTTAAAAATATGTTCTTGATGTTCATCATGATCTTCAAAGTGTTCTTGGTGTTCATCTTGACATTCATAGTGTTCTTGCATGCATCATGAGTTTTGATTCATAATTTTCATGTTGTGAGTCATTTTTATGTTTTTCTCTCTCATCATCAAAAATTCAAAAATCAAAAAAATATATTTTCCTTATTTCTCTCCAAATTTTTGAAATTTTGGGTTGACTTGGTCAAAAAATTTTAAAAATTAGTTGTTTCTTACAAGTCAAGTCAAATTTTCAATTTTAAAAATCTTATCTTTTCAAAACTTTTTCAAATCAAATCTTTTTCATTTTTATCTTATTAATTTCAAAAATTTCAAAATATTTTTTCAAAAATCTTTTTCTTAATTTTATTTCAAATTTTCGAAATTACACTAACAATTAATGTGATTGATTCAAAAATTTGAAGTTTGTTACTTTCTTGTTAAGAAAGGTTCAATCTTTAAATTCTAGAATCATATCTTTTAGTTTCTTGTTAGTTAAGTAATTAATTTTTAATTTTAAAAATTAAAATCTTTTTCAACCATATCTTTTTATCATATCTTTTTATCTTATCTTTTATCATATCTTTTTCAAAAAAAAAAATTATTTCAAAATATCTTACCTAACTTCTTATCTTCTTATCTTTTCAAATTTGACTTTAATATCTTTTTCAACTAACTATTTGATTTTTGTTTGTTTCTTATCTTTTTCAAAACCACCTAACTACTTCTCTCTCTCTAATTTTCGAAAATATCTCATCCTTTTTCAAAAATTCTTTTTAATTAATTAATTGTTTTAAATTTTAATTTTAATTATATCTTATCTTTAATTTTCGAAAATCACTAACTACTTTTTCAAAATTATTTTCGAAATTCTCTATCTCTCCTTTTCTTCTATTTATTTATTTATTTACTAACACTTCTCTTCACCTCTCTTCATCTCCAATCAGTGCCTCTATCCTCACTCTTGTGATTGGATTCTCCACTTTTATTCCTTTCTTCTTCTACTAATAATAAGGATCCTCTTTGTCCAGATATAGAGGATTCCTCTTCCTTTTCTTTTTCTCTTCTCTTTCATATGAGCAGGAACAAGGAAAAAGACACTCTTGTTGAAGCTGATCCAGAACCTGAAAGGACTCTGAAGAGGAAACTAAGAGAAGCCAAATTACAACAATCCAGAGACAACCTTTCTAAAATTTTTGAACAAGAGAAGGAGATGGCAGCCGAACCCAACAACAATATTGCAAGGAGGATGCTTGGTGATTTCACTAAACCAACGTCCAAATTTGATGGAAGAAGCATCTCCATTCCTGCCATTGGAGCAAACAATTTTGAGCTGAAACCTTAATTAGTTGCTTTGATGCAACAGAACTGCAAGTTTTATGGATTTCCATCTGAAGATCCTTATCAATTTTTAACTGAGTTCTTGCAGATTTGTGAGACTGTTAAGACAAATGGAGTAGATCCTGAAGTCTACAGGCTCATGCTTTTCCCTTTTGCTGTAAGAGACAGAGCTAGAACATGGTTGGACTCACAACCTAAAGAAAGCCTGGACTCCTGGGATAAGCTGGTCATGGCCTTCTTGGATAAATTCTTTCCCCCTCAAAAGTTGAGCAAGCTCAGAGTGGATGTTCAGATCTTCAAGCAAAAAGATGGTGAATCCCTCTATGAAGCTTGGAAAAGATACAAGCAGATGACTAAAAAGTGTCCTTCTGGCATGTTTTCAGAATGGACCATATTAGATATATTCTATTATGATCTATCTGAGTTTTCCAAGATGTCATTGGACCATTCTGCAAGTGGATCCATTCACCTAAAGAAAACGCCTACAGAAGCTCAAGAACTTATTGACATGGTTGCAAATAACCAATTCATGTACACTTCTGAGAGGAATTCCGTGAATAGTAGGACGCCTCAGAAGAAGGGAGTTCTTAAAATTGATGCTCTGAATGCCATATTGGCTCAGAACAAAGTGTTGACTCAGCAAGTCAACATGATCTCTTAAAGTTTGAATGGATGGCAAAATGCATCCAACAGTACTAAAGAGGCAGCTTCTGAAGAAGCTTATGATCCTGAAAACCCTGTAATGGCAGAAGTAAATTACATGGGTGAACCTTATGGGAACACCTATAATTCATCATGGAGAAATCATCCAAATTTCTCATGGAAGGATCAACAAAAGCCTCAACAAGGCTTTAAAAAATGGTGGAAGAAATAGGCTAAGAAATAACAAGCCTTTTCCATCATCTTCTCAGCAACAGACAGAGAATTCTGAACAGAACTCCTCTAACTTATCAAACATAGTCTCTGATCTGTCTAAGGCCACTTTAAGTTTCATGAATGAAACAAAATCCTCCATTAGAAATTTGGAGGCATAAGTGGGCCAGCTGAGTAAGAAAATTATTGAAACTCCTCCCAGTATTCTCCCAAGCAATACAGAAGAGAATCCAAAAGAAGAGTGCAAGGCCATTGATGTAATCAATATGGCCGAATGCACAAGGGAGGAGAAAGATGAAAATCCTAGTGAGGAAGACCTCCTGGGACGTCTCTCAAGCAAGAAGGAGTTCCCTATTGAGGACCTAAAGGAATCTGAGGCTCATATAGAGACCATAAAGATTCCACTAAATCTCCTTCTGCCATTCATGAGCTCTGAAGACTATTCTTCCTCAGAAGAGGATGAAGATATGACTGGAGAGCAAGTTGCTCAATATCTAGGAGCCATCATGAAGCTGAATGCCAAGTTGTTTGGTAATGAGACTTAGAAAGGTGAATCTCCCTTGCTTATTAGTGAACTAGATAAATGGGTTTAGAAAATCTTACCTCAAAAGAGACAAGATCCTAACAAATTCTCAATACCCTGTACCATAGGCACCATGACCTTTAACAAGGCTCTGTGTGACCTGGGGTCAGGCATAAATCTTATGCCACTCTCTGTAATGGAGAAATTAGGGATCATTGAGGTACAGCCTGCCTTATTCTCATTACAATTGGCAGACAAGTCAGTAAGACAAGCTTATGGATTAGTAGAGGACATGTTAGTAAAGGTTGCAGGCCTTTACATCCCTGCTGATTTCATAATCTTAGACACTAGGAAGGAAGAGGATGAATGCATCATCCTTGGAAGACCTTTCCTAGCCACAGCAAGTGCTGTAATAGATGTTAACAGAGGAGAATTAGTCCTTCAATTGAATGGGGACTACCTTGTGTTTAAGGCACACGGCCATCCCTTTGTAACAAAAGAGAGTAAGCATGCAGAGCTTCTCTCAGTACAGAGTCAAAAAGAGCCCTCACAATCAAACTCTAAGTTTGGTGTTGAGAAGACCCCACATTCAAACTCTAAGTTTGGTGTTGGGAAACTTTCATCATGCTCTGAACTTCTCTAAGGCTCCATGAGAGCCCACTGTCAAGCTAGTGACATTAAAGGAGCGCTTGTTGGGAGGCAACCCAATTTTTATTTATCTAATTTTATTTTATTGTTCTTTTATGTTTTATTAGGTACATCATCATGTGGAGTCACGAAAAAAATATTAAAATTAAAAACAGAATCAAAAATAGCGGAAAAAAATCACACCTTGGAGGAAGGACTTACTGGCGTTCAAACGCCAGTAAGGTGCATCTGGCTGGCGTTCAATGCCAGAACAGAGCATGGATTTGGCGCTGAACGCCAGAAACAAGCAACATCCTGGCGTTTGGACGCCAGGAATATGCCCTGAGGAAAGCTGGCGCTGAACGCCAGTAACAAGCATGGAACTGGCGTTCAACGCCAGAAACATGCTGCACATGGGCGTTGAACGCCCAGAACGTGCATCACTTCGGCGTTTAAATGCCAAAATGGTATGATAAGGCATTTTACATGCCTAATTGGTGCAAGGATGTAAATCCTTGACACCTCAGGATCTGTGGACCCCACAGGATCATCTCAGGATCTGTGGACCCCATAGGATCCCCACCTAACATATTCCCACCTTCCCTCCTAATAATCCTATAACACACTTTTCCAAAAACCCTTCACCAATCACCTCAATCTCTCTTCCCAATTACCCCTTCACCACTCACATCCATCCACTCTTCCCCAAAAACCCCACCTACCTTCAAAATTGAAATATCTTTCCCACCCAAATCCACCCTAAATGGCCGAACCTACCCTCTCTCCTTTCCTTATATAAACCCCTCCATTCTACTTCATTTTCACACAACACAACCCCCTCTTCTATACCTTGGCTGAATACACCTACCCCTCACTCTCCTCCATTTTTCTATTCTTCTTCTTCTTCTCTTCTTTCTTCTCTTGCTCGAGGGCGAGCAATATTTTAAGTTTGGTGTGGTAAAAGCATAAGCTTTTTGTTTTTTCATTACCATTAATGGCACCTAAGGCCGGAGAATCCTCTAGAAAAGGGAAAGGGAAGACAAAAGCTTCCACCTCCGAGTCATGGGAGATGGAAAGATTCATCTCCAAAGCCCATCAAGACCACTTCTATGATGTTGTGGCAAAGAAGAAGGTGATCCCTGAGGTCCCTTTCAAGCTCAAGAAAAATGAGTATCCGGAGATGCACACCCCTACACTAGAAGGGTCAACTTTAATCAAAGGTTGGACCAAGTCCTTATAGACATATGTGTGGAAGGAGCTCAATGGAAAAGAGACTCCAAAGGCAAGCCGGTTCAACTAAGAAGACTGGACCTCAAGCCTGTGGCTAGAGGATGGTTAGAGTTTATTCAACGCTCCATCATCCCCACTAGCAACCGATCTGAAGTTACTGTGGATCGGGCCATCATGATTCATAGTATCATGATTGGAGAGGAAGTATAAGTTCATGAAGTCATCTCCCATGAATTCTACAAAATACCCGATAAGTCCTCTACTTTAGCAAGGCTAGCTTTTCCTCATCTTATTTGCCATCTATGTTACTCAGCTGGAGTTATCATAGAAGGAGACATCCTCATTGAGGAGGACAAGCCCATCACTAAGAAAAGGATGGAGCAAACAAGAGAGCCCACTCATGGAACCCAAGAAACGCATGAGGAAGCTCATCACCAAGAAATCCTGGAGATGCCTCAAGGGATGCACTTTCCTCCCAACAACTATTGGGAACAACTCAACACTTTCTTAGAAGATTTGAGTTACAATGTGGAACAATTAAGGGTGGAACATCAAGAGCACTCCATCATTCTCCATGAAATAAGAGAAGATCAAAGAGCAATGAGGGAGGAGCAACAAAGGCAAAGAAGGGACATAGAAGAGCTTAAGGACATCATTGGTCCTTCAAGAAGAAGATGCCACTAAGGTGGATTCATTCCTTGTTCTTATTTTTTCTGCTTTTCGGTTTTTATGTTATATGTTCATCTATGTTTGGTGTCTCTACTTCATGATCATTAGTAGTTAGTAACTATGTCTTAAAGTTATGAATAATTCCATTAATCATTCACCTCTCTTAAATGAAAAATGTTTTAATTCAAAAGAACAAGAAGTACATGAATTTCGAGTTTATCCTTGAATTTAGTTTAATTATATTGATGTGGTGACAATACTTTTTGTTTTCTGAATGAATGATTGAACAATGCATATTTTTGATCTTGTTGTTTATGAATGTTAAAATTGTTGGCTCTTGAAAGAATGATGAACAAAGAGAAATGTTATTAACAATCTGAAAAATTATGAAATTGATTCTTGAAGCAAGAAAAAGCAGTGAATAACGAAAAAAAATAGAAAGAAAGAAAGAAAAAGCAAGCAGAAAAAGCCAATAGCCCTTAAAACCAAAAGGCAAGGGTAAAAAGGATCCAAGGCTTTGAGCATCAATGGAAGGAGGGCCCAAGGAAATAAAAATCCAGGCCTAAGCGGCTAAATCAAGCTGTCCCTAACCATGTGCTTGTGGCATGAAGGTCCAAGTGAAAAGCTTGAGACTGAGTGGTTAAAGTCATGATCCAAAGCAACAAGAGTGTGCTTAAGAGCTCTGGACACCTCTAAATGGGGACTCTAGCAAAGCCGAGTCACAATCTGAAAAGGTTCACCCAGTCATGTGTCTGTGGCATTTATGTATCCGGTGGTAATACTAGAAAACAAAATGCTTAGGGCCACGGCCAAAACTCATAAAAGTAGCTGTGTTCAAGAATCAACATACTTAACTAGGAGAATCAATAACACTATCCGAAATTCTAAGTTCCTATATAAGCCAATCATTCTAAACTTCAAAGGAAAAAGTGAGATGCCAAAACTGTTCAGAAGCAAAAAGCTACAAGTCCCGCTCATCTAATTAGAATTAATATTCATTGATATTTTGGAATTTATAGTATATTCTCTTCTTTTTATCCTAATTGATTTTCAGTTGCTTGGGGACAAGCAATAATTTAAGTTTGGTGTTGTGATGAGCGGATAATTTATACGCTTTTTGGCATTGTTTTTAGGTAGTTTTTAGTATGATCTAGTTACTTTTAGGGATGTTTTCATTAGTTTTTATGCTAAATTCACATTTCTGGACTTTACTATAAGTTTGTGTGTTTTTCTGTGATTTCAGGTATTTTCTGGCTGAAATTGAGGGACCTGAGCAAAACTTTGATAGGAGGCTGACAAAGGACTGCTGATGCTGTTGGAATCTGACCTTCCTGCACTCAAAATAGATTTTCTGGAGCTACAGAACTCCAAATGGCGCGACGTAAACTAGTGCTCAACGCCAGTTCCATGCTGCATTCTGGAGTCAAACGCCAGAAACACGTCACGAACCAGAGTTGAACGCCCAAAACATGTTACAACTTGGCGTTCAACTCCAAAAGAAGCCTCAGCTCGTGGATAGATCAAGCTCAGCCCAAACATACATCAAGTGGGCCCTGGAAGTGGATTTATACATCAATTACTTACTTCTGTAAACCCTACTAGCTAGTTTAGTATAAATAGAATAGTTTACTATTGTATTAGACATCTTTGGAGGATTAGTTCTTAAATCTTGGGGGCTGGCCATTCGGCCATGCCTGGACCTATCACTTATGTATTTTCAACGGTGGAGTTTCTACACACCATAGATTAAGGGTGTGGAGCTCTGTTGTACCTCAAGTTTTAATGCAATTACTATTATTTTCCTTCCAATTCAATTTATTCCTGTTCTAAGATATTCGTTACACTTCGACTTGATGAATGTGATGATCCGTGACACTCATCATCATTCTCACCTATGAACGCGCGTGATTGACAACCACTTCCGTTCTACCTTAGGCCGGGCGCATATCTCTTGGATTCCTTAATCAGAATCTTCGTGGTATAAGCTAGAATTGATGGCGGCATTCATGGGAATCCGGAAAGTCTAACCTTGTCTGTGGTATTCCGAGTAGGATTCTGGGATTGAATGACTGTGACAAGCTTCAAACTCCTGAAGGCTGGGCGTTAGTGACAGACGCAAAAGAATCACTGGATTCTACTCCAACCTAATTGAGAATCGACAGATGATTAGCCGTGCTGTGACAGAGCATTTGGACCTTTTTCACTGAGAGGATGGGATGTAGCCATTGACAACGGTAATACCCTACATACAGCTTGCCATGGAAAGGAGTAAGAAGGCTTGTATGAATGTAATAAGAAAGTAGAGATTTGGAAGGAACACAGCACCTCCATGCACCTATCTGAAATTCCCACCATTGGATTATATGAGTAACTTTATCTTTATTTCCAGTTTATTTTATTTATCTTTTAATTATCTAATCCAATCACATTTGAATCCGCTTGACTGAGATTTACAAGGTGACCATAGCTTACTTTATACCAACAATCTCTGTGGGATCGACCCTTACTCACGTAAGGTTTATTACTTGGACGACCCAGTACACTTGCTGGTTAGTTGTGCGGAGTTGTGACAAAGTGTGATTCACGTTTGAGAGCACCAAGCCTTTGGAGCCATTATTGATGATCACAATTTCGCCTACCACATGCGTAGTCGCAAATATCTTTTGACGAAGCCATCTGCAGCCGTTCGAGCTGCGAGGAGGAGGAGCAGGTCAACCAGCAGATCAATGAAGAGGAGGAGGAGTAACTTGAGGTGATGGCAGGTGGACGGTGAAGGGGTGGAGGGTTGGGTTCGGTGATAATGTAAAGGCAGAACGCAGGACAGTGGATGGTGGGGTGGGGTAATGTTTTGAAAAGTGAAAAAGTGAGAGTGAAAAAGTTGGGGAGGGGTGGGGTGGGTTTAGATAGTCTAGAGAGTTTTTGGTTATTTTTAAATGGTTAAATTATTCAGTTGATTTCTATACTTTTACTAAAATTACAAATTAGTCCTTACTGTCAAACACGTACAACTCACATGTTTAAAATAGCAAATATGCTGACGAATATTTTATTAAATTAAATGTTATTTGAATAGTGGGGACTAAATTACAAAATTTAATTTTGTTTAGAGACTTAATTACAAATTTTTAAAATGTCAAGACCAATTTATAATTTTAATGAAAATATAGAGACGAACTATGTAATTTAACCTTTCTTGATTATATGATTCTAAATGTACAATTCCAGAAGTACATAATATATATATATATATATATATATATATATATATATATATTATGTAAAGAACTTCATCAGCATCACATGGTAACTCTGTTACTCTGGGTTTGGTGATTATAGTTGTATCACCGAAATCAGCTATTGTTGATGCCAAATCAAAGCCGTGTGATTTTATCAGTCCCAAGTTGTAAGCCCTCACTTGGGTTTATTGCATCACACACAATGCATCAATGGTATTTTCTCACAGTAAAATTGAACTTCAGTTATTTTGCTCATTGTTAGTCTTTCTCGTTCTCCCAGTCTCCAATGACATGTTTTGTTCGTAGATGAACTGAGAAGTTAAAGCCACAAGAATAGAAAAAAGAACTGCAACCTTTCTCCAATCAGTGGAGGATGAAGCAGCAATAGCCTTGACTATTCCGATGCTCAACAAGCCAATGAAGAAAAGGTAAACATACCGCCTGGCTTTGCCACCAGCTTTTTCTCTGGTTAAATCTTTGATCTTTTGTGCTTCCGCCATGGCTTGTGCAACATCAACAGGGGCCTTCTTTCTGAGGTTCTTGAAGAACAAGCCTTCGTTTCTGTTGTCCTCCATTTGAACTTCAAACTCCTCGAGCTCGTTTTCACGGTTTGAAATCTCTTGTCTGTTAAGTTCTGTAGATTCTTCGAATTCTAGCATTTGGCGCTCTATGTTTGCTGTTATCTGATAACCACAAAAGAACAGTGTAAGCGGATAGTTACTAAAGTTCTTTTCTAATGGCATGGTTTATGTGGTTTAACTAAATATCATACTCTGGCATCAGCTTCATCTAATCCTTTGAGGGCCTCTTCTCCAATTTTCTCAAACTCAACTATGGCTTCTTTGCTAAATTGGGTCAAATATGCGGACCTCTCGTCCACATAATCCATCAGGCGGATCTTTTGAGCTTCAAGCATGGCAATTTGTGCTAGCAACTCTTGTTGGCGAGTATCACCAGGTTGGGAATCAGACTCGTTAGACTTGCAGCGGCCGAAGATGGAACTTCTTTTGTTTTGGAGGATCCCTGTGCAGTGGATATCATTCTTGCTATTGGTAGGACTCAAACAAGGATGAATGGCTTTGAGTGCAATCATCCTTTCGTTACCGTGAAGGTATGTATTCTTAACTCATAAGGTTGAAATAGAGAAATGGGGTGCAAAGTCTTTTGAACCTCTTGTTCTCTGTACATTATCCATTGAAATAATGATGGTGATGTTTTTGTACAATATAAAAAGGATAAGGATACTTTGTTTTATGCTCTAAGCCTCTAACACTATGTTTGGTTTGATGGAAAATGAAGGGAAAAAAATGGATGGAAAGAAAATGAATAGAAAATGATATTTTCTTTTGTTTGGTTATCAAAGAAAATAAAAAGGGAAGAAAATTTTTGTGTGGATCCCACTAAAAAAATTTTCTTTCCATCACAAGCAAGAAAACAAGAAGAAAAGTGCTATGATTTTGTATTTCTAATACTACCTTTAGTTATAATAAATAAAAATATTTATACTTTATTTTATAATAAGGGTATTAATGTAATTTTATACTATTATGATTTTCTTTCTTCTCACTTTTCTTTTCATCCAAACAAAAAAATTTTTTTTTTCTATTTTCTTTCCATTTATTTTCTATTCATCCAAACAACATATAAATAACTCAACTTTTCCTTTCATTTTTCTTCCTCTTATTTTCTTTCCTTTTATTTTCTTTCTTCCTATTTTCTTTGCAACATCTAACAAAGTGTAAATGCCTTTTAGTTTGGTACGATCTTGGGAAATTCTAATTTGGTCGAGGAAATTTCATTTTGGTTGTGCATGGGGATTCTAATTTCTAACCTAGTCCTAGATTATTATTTTTATTTTCTTTAATGTTTATATTTCTAGTATAATAAGTTAAAAATTTTTAAAAAAATGTTTGTGTTTCATTTTTTTTTTTTAAATACAATCAAGCACAAACTTGACCTATTCCTAGCGTTTTTTAGTTTTTAACTAATATCTGTTAACTGATAAACAAGTTAATCATTTAATGATCTTGCAGTAACATTTTTACCAAGATAACAAAGAAGCCGGCACCACTTTCATAGTTACGAAGTAACGGCACTTTGCTAAGTTATTGGTTTGACATGTCGGATATATTTTAGATATAATAGTTATTCGATATTTGTTTAACCTAAAAATATTATCATATGTTAGCGAATCTAATTTTACTTTTAAGATTTGTTCTTAAAATGAGTTTTGAAATAATATATATTATTATTTATTAAAATTTTTGTTTAAATATTTTATATAACTAAAAAATATTAAACATAATTAAAAGATTAATTTATATTTTAGTTATTGTTTTGAAAATCAAATTAGATTGACCGGTTCAATCAGTTAATCGAGAACCGAACACTTGGACGCTTCAATTAGGCTCAAAAACGGTTTGGCAAAAATCGGTCAAAAAATTAGTCGAACAGATAGTTAACCAGTGAACTGACAGAACCTATCAATTTTTTAGTGTTCTGTCGGTTTGAGAACCCCCTTTAAAACGGTGCCATTTTGGCCTTAAAAAAAAACCTAAATTTTCTACCCGAAGCCTAGCCCCCAATCCCACTCATCTCCTCTCCTTTCTCAAAAAATCAAAATTGAAACTTAAAAGAACAAACAAAAGAGGAAACGAAGAATCCTAGCGGACTAGTCCCCAGACCCGTAGCATGCCGCCGCCGCACCCACCGCCGCCGCACCCACCGCAACACTCGCACCCATCGTAACCCCCGCAGCCTCACAGCCATGCGGAACCCATAGCCACCGCATCTCGTCTCCTCTGCTCGAGCACGCTCTCTCTCTCTGTTTGTCAATGTTGCGCCGTCTCCTCTATCGTTGCCGTCACTTGTCTTCCTTATCATTGCCTCTAAACACTGTGATAGTAGTTAATTAGTTATGCTGTGTTGTTTGCTGAGTTAATTCATCTTCTCTGTGTCTGGTGTTTCCTTTCTCTGAATTATTTTATATTTTTTCTAATTTAGTTTTATTATGGAGTTTACTAAGGTAGCGTTTGTTTTGCAGTACTGGGACAGAGCCTGAGAGACTGAGACACAGTATCATGTTTGTTGACTCAGAGACTGGTACTAAAGTTTCTGTCTCTATCCCCAAAATTTCAGTATTTCAGTGCCTCCAAAATGTAGGGACACAGGGGACTGATATTTTTAGAAATAAAGACTGAAACTTTAATAACATTTTATACCTAAAATACTCTCATTTTAATTAATTAATTCCAATTTTATCCTTTGTGTAAATTAAATTAGAATTTTATTCTTATTTCAATTTTTGTCTCTCACATGGCACCAAACAGAATACTAAAACTTATTTCAGTCTCTGTCTCTTAGTCTCTGTCTCTCAGTCTCAGTCTTTCAATATCTGTCTCTCCACCAAACGCTACCTAGGTTTGCTTATTTAGTTATGCTATAGAGTTTCCTAATATTTCTATATCAGTATAATTTGTTAACATAAAATGAGACAAAAATATAGAAAAGCAGAAGCAAGAGCTAAGAAAGAATGATAGTCACTTGTATAGCTTCTTTGGAACTTATTGAATGAATGGTACTAATTTGGTATTATATTTTTTTAGGAGGCCAGGTAGAAGAAAAGAATGAAGAGTTGAATGTTAGCGGGGCTTCAAAGTCTGGGAAATGACATGTAAAACCTGTTGATCCTGATTCACATGGGGAAAAAGTTGTTGCAGGTTGAATTGTTTCCTTTATATCTATTAGAATTCTTATTTGGTTGTTTTAAAGTTGATTCATTATACAAAACACAGTTTGCTCTCTTGTTTCCATGTAAAAAATGAGTCAAACATAGGCACCATTCTGATAGTTGCCACCATGTATTTAGGTATTTTGGATTTTTACAGAAAATCCTAACTATTGGAAATCATGATGAATGAGTGAATAGACAAGGAGTACCAGGAGTGCAAATCTAGTTCTTTTGTTCATTAGCCTTTTTCTTTTGAGTACAAATATATCAAATTAATAAGTTAAAGAGTAAAGTATTTTTTTATCCCCAACGTTTATGATACGTCCTAAAGTTGTCTGTAACATTTAAATCATCATATTTAAGTCTCTAATATTTTAAAATTGGCTCAATATTGTCCTTCCGTTAGAGATCTATTAACAAAATCGACGACAGGACAAAATTGTGACGATTTTAAAAAGTTAGGGATTTAAATAGGACGAACACGTTGGGGACAAAAATGATACATAGAAATAAATTTTAATTTTATCCTTTAATAATATCAATTTTTTACGGTACATAGTTATTCAATTATTTTTTAATTACATCTAAGTAAATTACACTTAATTACATTGCTTTCATTTTAATAAATTTATTTTTTTGTAATTTTACACTTAAAGATTTTTATTCATCATAAAATATTTATAGAATGACTAGTACATAATTTTGTGGAAAAGAAAAAATAATTTCAATTTTTTTACGACAAATAATTACTTAATTTATTTTTTAATTTGCTCTTAAAAAAATAAATTCACTTAGAAAAAAATAATGTGATTAAGAATAAAATTAAAAAAAATAATTGAATAATTATCTACCATAAAAATTTGATATTATTGAAGAATAAAATTAAAAATAAAATTTAACTAAATTAAATATTAAAGAATTTCGATATATTAGAGACAAAAGGTACAATTTATACTTTATTATATATGTATCATTTTTTTCTTTTTCGCAAGTTTATGTACTAATTATTCTACAAATATTTTATGATGAGTAAAAATCTTTAAGAGTAAAATTATAAAAATATATATTTATTTAGAATAAAAGTAATATAATTAAGTGCAATTTACTTATATGTGATTAAAAAACAATGGTTATCAGTGGCTAAGTGATAAACCCCATTTGTAGGGTTTATCTTGTATTGATTTTTGGGGATTTTATCATCTTTTACCCACATTTATTCAATGAAATAGCATGGTTTTACAACTTCTCTCTTAATTGTGCTTAAGAGTGAAAAAATGCTATTTAGGTCTTAAAATAGCTAAATTTAATTTACATTGATTCCATTAGATGCCTTGAAATGTTTGTTAAGTGATTTCAGATTTAGGAGGCAAGGATTGGATCAAGGGAATGAAGGAAAAGCATGTAGAAATGGAGAACTCATGAAGAAATGAATGAATCGCAAAAGCTGTGATAAGCAACGGGAATTGTGTCGGAAGAGAATTTCTCAATGGAGTTGCGTTGCAAGTATAGCTCTACCAACAACAATCCTCGAGGATCAAATTTAGAAAGGAATTGGTTGTCACAAGTTCAACCCCAATAAAGTAACCGAAGTATTCAAACCTCGGGTCGTCTCACCAGGAATGGGCAAACATGTGCTTCAACATTGGTTAGAAATCCGGGGTTGTAAGTCATGAGCAACAAAGTAAACTAGGAATCTTAGCAAACAAGTAATCTAAGGTGCAAGGAACTAATTCAAATAACTAAGCAAGATGTGAGCAATTTCAAACTAAGAAGATAACATTCAATTAAACAATAACTATAACTAAACAATAACTATAACTAAGGCAAGGCAATAAAGATTTTTGGTTTCCAAATGAGAATGATAAAAACAACTCTTGGCTAGACATGGGAATTGGGGTCACTATCCTTGTCTAATAAGCATATCTTGACAATTATGAGGAGCCAAACTCATTAAATCTACTTCTATACTTGAAGTAAGTTAAATAGTTTGGTCAACATCTACCCATAAGGTCTAACCTCACTACTAATTAACCTTGTAGTAGGCTAGTGTCAATGGCTATCAAATTAACCACTAAGGGTTCCCAAATCATCAAATCTATTAGACCCAATGACTCAAGTTTACCCAATTTCCTTGGCCTAAGCCAAGAGTAAAAAGAACTACTCCATAATCAAGGTACACAATTCATCAAATACATGGTAAGCATTAACAAATGACATGTCCAAATTGCAATTGGATTGAAATTAACAAATACCCACTAACAAATATCAACTTACAATCACTCAAACAACATAATTAAGCATAGAAATGATCAATGTAACATCAAGAAGTTAAGATTCACAACATTCATGCAATGGGTATAAAGTGACAATTGACAAGAATCCATAAACTAACACAAGATCTAAGCAAAATTATACTAAGAAATTCAAATTAAACAATCAAAACTAGTAATTAACAAAATTTAATTCAGAGTTCAACAAGGGAAGATCAAATTAAAGCTAGATCTAGAGAAGAACAAGGGTTTCTCTCTCTAGAAGAACAAAGAACCAAAAAAAACTAGAAAATGTGTCTTAGTGTAAAATGATTTATCCCCCTTCTCCCTAGCATCCTTGGGTCTTTTTCCATGCAGAAATAGCTTGAAATTGGGCCTAATGAGCCTCAGAAATCGCCAGGCACGATTTCCTTTAATGAGGTCACGTGCAGCTTCCCGCGCATATGCGCCATGCGTGCGTGCGCGCCGATTGCTTTTGTGATCCACGCGTGTGCGCCAAGTGTGTGTGTGCGTTCGTTGGAATTCTCTGGCCTGCACTGATGCGTCCATCCTTGCGCGCTGCTTCCAGCTATCCTCATCCACGCGTGTGCGTGATGTGCGCGTGCACGTCGGTGCTGCAGTTCCCAAAATCTAAATCTTCATGTTCCTTCCTCTTGTGCATGCTTTCTTTCTCTCTTCTAGGCCATTCTTACCCTATTAATTCTGAAATCACTCATCAAATATGTCACAGCATCGAATGGCAATAAAGAGGATCAAAATCAAGCAATTCTAAGGAAAAATAAGCATGTTTTCTATCATGGAGCAATGTTAGGAAGTGAACACAAAACCATGCATTTCTTGTGAATAAGTGCGAGAAATATTGACAAAAATCCCCAAATTAAACACAAGATAAACCACAAAATTGGGGTTTATCAAGCTGTCAAGCCGACCTCTTCGTGCTTAATCGACCATAATTTGAGCTACAAAGGTCCAAATGATGCGGTTCCAGTTGCGTTGGAAAGCTAACATCCGAGGCTTCGAAATTATATAAGATTTGCCATAGTTGCATCGCGCATATGGGCGCGCACATGCACTGTACACATACGCACCGATGGTTGCACATGATCCACTTGATGTAACTCGTGGCCAGCGATTTTAGAAGCCTTGTGGGCCGAATCCAACTCATTTATGAGTCTTTTTAAGCTAAGGATTAAAGGGGAATCAACATACTTTTACACACTTAGTCATCATTAGTTTAGTTTAGATTAGTTTTAGAGGGAACGTTAATTTCTAGAGAGAGAAGCTCTCTCTTCTCTCTAGAATTAGGATTAGGTTAGATCTAGATTAGAATTCTTAGATTTTGGTTAATTTCATGTTTTGATTTACTTTTCCTTTTGTAATTCTTCTTCTTCTACATCTCTTCTCTCTAGTTTAGCATTTAGTTCTTGTAATTCTCTACTTTTGTGTTGATGCACTTTTGTTCTTCTATTTCTCTTTAGTGCAATTCATGTTTTCATGTTCCTTTATTGTTCATTTGATTTGTTGTTGTTTAATTCCTTGCAATTGAGTAGTGTGGATTTACTTTCCTTGCAATTTTACTATGCTTTCCTTTTATTCCTTCCAAGTGTTTGATAAAATGCTTGGTTGGATTTTAGAGTAGAATTTTATGTTCTTGGCTTAGGAAGGTAACTTAGGAACTCTTGAGTTACTAATGTCCAAGTAATTGATGATTGGGAGCCATTGACTCTAGTTCTCACCAATTGAATTGGTTGAGAGTTAGGACTTATGGACTTGGATTGATATAGCTCATTTGACTTTCCTTTACTAGTTACTAGTTAGAGGATGATTTAATGGGATTGATCCTTGCCAATTCTCATATTGTGTTTAGTGATTAGGATAGAGATCCTTGAGGACCAACCCTTGCCAAGACCTTTTTAGCCATTAGTTTACTTCCTTGCCATTTATCTTTCATGTTTCTTATCAAAACCCCAAAACATACTCCATAACCAATAACAAGACACTTTATTACAATTCCTAGGGAGAACGACCTGAGGTTTAAATACTTCGGTTTATAGATTTTAGGGGTTTGTACTTGTGACAAACAAATTTTTGTATGAAAGGATTATTGTTGGTTTAGAAACTATACTTGCAACGAGATTTCATTAGTGAAATTCTAAACCACACAAAAATCCAATCATCAAAATGGCGCCATTGCCAGGGAATTGCAATGGTGTTATGTTATTGGTTATTGTATATATGTGAATATTGTGAATAGCTTGATTTTTGGATTGCTTGTTAATTTTTGCTAGTTTTAGGACTTTGTTTCTTATTTTCTCTTTTCATCATGAATTCTCACTTTCGCTATGAGTGTGATTACAACTATGTTGTAGGAAGTGGAGATTACAATGAAGAGATATATCAAGGATGGGACAACCAAAGGTGGGAGGAGCCATATGCATATGACTAATCCTCTTGGCAATAACCTCCACCAACGCAACATGAACAAGAACCATTCCATGATGCATACCGATCCAATGGCTATGGTGAATCTCCTTGTGACTTTCAAGAACCACCACCATATGCCTATGAGCCATGTCCTCAATATAGCCCTCAACCATACTCACAAGCTCCTTTTCACCAACCACCGCCATATGACCCTAATCCATATCCATCATACCAACCACCTTTTGAGCCATATGAGCCATACATAGAACCACCACCATTTCAACCTCAATACTTCCAACAACCACCTTTAATGTATGAGAAATTTTAACCACAAGATGAATTCCACCTTCCACCACAACCTCACATGGAAGAATATTCATGTCTATTGATCCAATAGCCATATGATCCTAATCATGATATCCAAGCGGAACGTCTCAAGGAAGCATTGGATCAATTTCAAGCATCCATGGAGAATGTTGTGCAACAAGTGAAAAAAGTGAAGAATGTTGAACCACCACACCCTAATTATGATGAACCACCCTATTATTTTGAACCCTTCCTCCAAAACAATGAACCCTCCTATCCACTCCAACCTCCAATGGATGACATCTTTGATGTTCTTGTGCAAGGACAAGAGGAGATGACAAGGGATGTGCAATAATTCATGACCGCCTTGGACGAGGTGGTAAACCGGCTAGCATCTCAACTTTTGGACACTCAAAGAACTCCCACATGTGGAGAATCAAAAGAAGAGCATAGCATGAAGGAGAGATTGGAAACTCCGGTGGAAAATGAAAAATGCTACTTTGTGTTAGAATAATTGGAGGAACCTATGATTATTGAAGAAGAGGAAGAAGTGGTTGAAGACTTAGGAGATGCAGAACCTCCATGGGAACCTAAAGTTATAGAAAGTTCCTCCAAGAAGATTGAAGTTGATGTTAAGGAGGAATGTGCACAACCTCCAAGGAAAATTCCATACGAAGACTTGGATGGGATAAACCAAGAATTGAGTTTCCATGGAATTAAAGATCAAACATCAAATCCTAGTGGTGGTGAATCCTTTGAAATTGAAGAACCTTCTCCCGATGAAGAAGAGAGTGGTGTGGATGTAGATTTCTCTCAACCTCCCATTTATAATTTGAGTGATGGAGAAGAGTTAGATGAAATTGATGAACAAAGAATTGAATTCGAAAAATCTTGTGAAGAGGTGGAAGTCCTTAGAAAAAGAAGGATGGGAGTTGAATACGCTTTGTCAGGATCTTTGGAACCTTCTATGCCTAGGTTGTCATATATTCCTTTACTTGAGTGGGTGAAACTCATTACTATTAGCTTTATTATCCCACTTGAGTATGGTTTTCTTGAAATGGATGGTCAACTTAGGATGATTTGTGGGATAAAGCGTAAGCGAAGAATGTTTAGTTGTTGGCGTTGCAAATCAAGGCTCATTTTGGTTGATACTTCAAGGCTTAGATGCAAAGGTTGGGCTAGTGCTCACTTGAATAGGTCTAAAAGAAGAGTTTGGTATCACATTGAGAATTCATCTTGCTTACCACCCAGATGGATTAATGATGATCAACCTCAAGACAGGTGTGAAAATAAAGTGTGGGATCCCGGCTTACAAGAAGAGGATCAACTTTGGGAGCCCATGGTTTGTGAAGAACTCCACAAAGCTTGGAGATAGTGGCCTTGAATGATGGAGCTTATTGGAAGTCCAAGCATTGGTGAAAGTTCCAAGATGAGTACAAGCACAAGCCACCTTGATGAGGAGCTCCCCATAAGTCCAACTTAAGGACAATAAATAAAAGTGCTAGGTGGGAGACACCCCACAAAACTCTTTTCAGTCTCTTCTAAATTTTATTAATTAGTGATTTGAGTTACCATTGTAGGTAGTTTCATCTTCATATAGTTGTTTTAGTAATTGGTTGCTAGTTGCTTGTGGAGCAAACTTTCCTTGCTTATAGTTGAAAACCCTTCAAAAACCAAAAAGATGTTGGTAATTTTGGATTTTTGGTTATTTTTGAATTGTAGCTAGTGTTAGGGAGATTTTTAGCCATATTTAGTATTTCTGAAAAAAAAATCGAAAAAAAATTAAAAAAAAAGAGGGGGGAGCGCGCATACGCACACAGTGTGCGTATGCGTCGATGGCACTGCATGACTCCTGGTACATTTTCCAGAGAGTTGTGCTAATTCTGCACAAACATTAAGCTTCTGGCACAACCTAATGCACGCGTATGCGCACTGCGCGCATGCGCGCCGATGGCATAATCCGCAATGCGCGCGCCCGCGCACTGCTGCGTACGCGCCCATGATCCCAACTGCGCAAGGTGCGCGTAAGCACGCATGGCGCTTACGCGCGGATTTGTCCCTATTTTTCTCCTTTCTCCTTTCTTCTTCTTTCTTCTTTTCTTCTTCTTTCTTTCTACCTTTCTTCTTCTTCCTCTCTTGAAAAAAATTTTTTAGAATATATATATATATATATATATATATATATATATAATACTAACAATAAATAAATAAATAAAATACTAAAAAATTTTTTTCTTTTCTTCCATTTTCTTTTATTGCGTTTGCTTATTTTCATTCATTGCATTTTAATTTTGTTTTTATAGCTTGTTTTTATTTTAGTTTCTAAGTTTTCCATTTTAATAATGGTGTTGAATTCTCTTACTCAATTGTTGAGAATTTGTTGCATTATTTTGGTGCTTCATGACTTGTTGCATTAATTGTAATATTTGTTCTACACACAAGATTAGTGCCTTAGTCCGTCCTAATTCATTATCCTTTGCTTTTGTGCTTCATTATCAATGAGTTAAGATGGGACCAAATGCTCTCATGCTTATCACTAATCTTGTTTGTGTCAACTCTTATTTGAATTTGATGCTCAACATGCTCTTCATGCTTTAACTTTATCCTTGCATCAAGTTTAATGATATGCCTTGGCTTATTTTGCTTTCTCATCTACATGTTGTAGCTACCATGTAGTTGAGAGCCCTACTTTTGTTTGGCATTAGCCCCTGCCTATGTTCTATTTGCTTTGATATCTTTGTTATAGGCTTAATTTTCTTTCTTTTTTCTTTCATTTTAGGTTGGCCACCAAGAAGGAAGAAAGGAAAAACTTTTAAGTAGGGCAACAAACAAGTTATCCACGCAACCTTTTGAAGAAGCTCATCAATTATTTTAACCCGTCTACCTTGCTCTTCTTTGCATGCATCGAGGACGGTGCAATCTTCAAGTGTGGGGAGGTTGTCCGATCGATCTCCATGGGTAACAATTTCCTTTTCAACACCAACTCTTAGTTTTCCTTGTTAGATTAGTTGTTGCATTGCATGGTAGGTTGCATGTTAGTTAGAATTTGTACATATTTTACCACTTCTTTTTATTTTTTATGTTAGGACTACTTGGTTAGGGTGATGATTTCTTTTCCAAGAAAATTGTTTTAGGACACCCTACCAATTTGAAAAATTTTGTTGAACTTGCTTGAAAGAATTTATTTGGAACATGGTTTTTGAGCTAAGAACACAAGCTTGTGAGTTTTGAGCCTAATGGTGTGGTTACATCTTATAACCACTTATTTTCCTTCTTGTGTGCAATTGTTCTCTTTCTATGATTATAATCTTTGATTTGTTTGATTCTTTATGTCCATTATTCTGTGTATTCATGCATTTATATGATTGAGGCCATTATTTCATTAGCTCACTTGCCCAAATAGCCTATCTTTTATCAACCTTTGTTAACTAATTTTGAGCCTACGCTTAACCCAGTTGTTCTTTATTTTAGCACATTACAAGCCTAAAGAAGAAAACAATAAATGTCCTTTATTTGGATCTTTGATTAGCTTAGGCTAGTGAGAGTGTTTATTATTCAAGTTTGGGGAGATTTGGGAACATTGGTTGGGATAAAAGGATGATTTGTATTTCTATATTTGGGAATTGGGTACATACTCATTTATTGATTAAATATATAGACCTTATGCATTGATGTTTTTGTATGTAGCTTGAAAAAAATTGAGAAAAACAAAAGAAAAAGAAAAAAATAAATGTGAAAAAAGAAAAAAAGAAAAAAATAGAAAAAGAAAAAAAGAAGAAAAAATAATAAAAAGGGGACAAAATGCCCAAAAGTGAAGTCCAATAAGAGTCAATGCATAAGTGTTGTGAAATGAAAAAAAAAAAAAAAGAAAATGCATGAGTATGTGAAAAAGTGAAGAATGGGTAGTTAGGTTAGCACTTAATTGTATAGGTTATTATATAGGTTAGGTGGGAAATCTAGGTTAATCAAAAATTCAAATTCTAGTCCACTTAACCATATATGATCCTACCTTGACCCTAGCCCCATTACAACCTATGAAAAGACCTCATGATAAATGTATGCATGCATGAAATAAATGTTGATTGTTAGAAGAAAAGCAAATCTTGGAAAGCATGATTAGCGGAGAATTGAGTGAATCAACACCAAACACCGAGCAACTAGAGCGCAAACACTTCCTGTGAGGGTTCGATGCTCAATTCCTTGATTCCCGGCTTTCATGAGCATTCTTCTTGCAAGTCTACTTAAACTTCATTTTGATATTCGAATTGGTAGGATTCATGAATCGTTATATGATCTTGGCCCTACTTATGCATGTATGACTTGGAGGATTGATTTATTTTTAACCAAGTAGGTAAAACAATTTTGCCTGTAGTTGCATCCATTTAGATAGTTGCATATAATTTATTTACATTGAATAAATGTTGATACCCTTTGTTTTTCTCTTGGCTTAAGCATGAGGACATGCTTGGTTTAAGTGTGGGGAGATTGATAAACGCCATTTATAGGGTTTATCTTGTATTGATTTTTGGGGATTTTATCACCTTTTACCTACATTTATTCAATGAAATAGCATGGTTTTACAACTTCTCCCTTAATTGTGCTTAAGAGTGAAAACATGCTTTTTAGGTCTTAAAATAGCTAAATTTAATTCACCTTGATTCCATTAGATGCCTTGATATGTTTGTTAAGTGATTTCAGATTTAGGAGGCAAGGATTGGATCAAGGGAATGAAGGAAAAGCATGTAGAAATGGAGAACTCATGAAGAAATGAAGGAATCGTAAAAGCTATCAAGCCGACCTCTTCACGCTTAATCGACCATAACTTGAGCTAAAAAGATCCAAATGATGCAGTTTCAGTTGCGTTGGAAAGATAACATCAGGGGCTTCAAAATGATATAAGATTTGTCATATTTTCATCGCGCATATGGCCGCGCACATGCACTGTATGCATATGCACCGATGGTTGCACATGATCCACTTGATGTAACTCATGGCCAGCGATTTTAGAAGCCTTGTGGGCTGAATCCAACTCATTTCTGATGATTTTTAAGCCAAGGATTAAAGGGCAATCAACATACTTTTACACACTTAGTCATCATTAGTTTAGTTTAGATTAGTTTTAGAGGGAAAGTTAGTTTCTAGAGAGAGAAGCTCTCTCTTCTCTCTAGAATTAGGATTAGGTCAGATCTAGATTAGAATTCTTAGATCTAGGTTAATTTCATGCTTTGATTTACTTTTCCTTTTGTAATTCTTCTTCTTCTACATCTCTTCTCTCTAGTTTAGCATTTAGTTCTTGTAATTCTCTACTTTTGTGTTAATGCACTTTTGTTCTTCTATTTCTCTTTAGTGCAATTCATGTTTTCATGTTCCTTTATTGTTTATTTGATTTGTTGTTGTTTAATTCCTTGCAATTGAGTAGTGTAGATTTACTTTCCTTGCAATTTTACTATGCTTTCCTTTTATGCCTTCTAAGTGTTTGATAAAATGCTTGGTTGGATTTTAGAGTAGAATTTTATGTTCTTGGCTTGGGAAGGTAACTTAGGAACTCTTGAGTTACTAATGTCCAAGTAATTGATGATTGGGAGCCGTTGACTCTAGTTTCCACTAATTGAATTGGTGGAGAGTTAGGACTTATGGACTAGGATTGATATAGCTCATTTGACTTTCCTTTACTAGTTACTAGTTAGAAGATGATTTAATGGGATTGATCCTTGCCATTTCTCATATTGTGGTTAGTGATTAGGATAGAGATCCTTGACCACCAACCCTTGCCAAGATCTTTTTAGCCATTAGTTTACTTCCTTGCCATTTATCTTTCATGTTTCTTATCAAAACCCCAAAACATACTCCATAACCAATAACAAGACACTTTATTGCAATTCCTAGGGAGAACGACCCGAGGTTTAAATACTTCGGTTTATAGATTTTAGGGGTTTGTACTTGTGACAAACAAATTTTTGTATGAAATGATTATTGTTGGTTTAGAAACTATATTTGCAACGAGATTTCATTAGTGAAATTCTAAACCACACAAAAATCCAATCATCACTAAGAAAGAAGGGGGTGTTGAATCTTAGTTTCCTTTTCTGCTGAGTATTACTTTCACTTTCTCATAGGAACTTAGGATATATTTTTATTTTTGTCTCCTGAGACTCAAAAGAAGCTGTGTTTAAGAATAAAAAAGAATTAAATTAGGAGAATCAATAATATCATCTGGATTCTGAGTTCCTAAAGATGCCAATTATTCTGAGCTTCAAAGAAAAGTGAGATGCCAAAACTATTCAGAAGTGAATAGCCACTAGTCCCCCTCATCTAATTGAAGCTGAGCTTTATTGAAAACTCTGAGATTTGTTGTATCCTTCTCTTCTTTTAATCCTACTTTGTTTTTGGTTGCTTGGGGACATGCAACAGTTTAAGTTTGGTGTTCTGATGAGCGGATATTTTATACGCTTTTTGGCATCATTTTCATATAGTTTTTGTTATGTTTTGCTTAAGTTTTATTATGTTTTCATAGGTTTTACTGAAAAATTCACATTTTTGGATTCTACTTTGAGTTTTTGTATTTTATGACGATTTCAGGTAAATTCTGCCTGAAATTGAGGAGCTTTGGAAAAGTCTGATTCTGACCTCCATCCATTTGAAGGAGCATTTCTAGATCTACAAAAGTCCAAATGGTACACCCTTAATGGCTATGGAAAGCTAACATACAGGGCTTTCCAGAAAAATATAATAGTCCATACTTTGCTCTGAAAATGAAAGCCCAAAATTGGTGTTTAACGCTAGCTACCTATCCCATTCCTGGCGTAAGACGCCCAAAAGGGAGCAGTTGGCGTCCAACACCCAAAAAGGATTCCAAAGCTAGCGTCCAACACCCCAGAGGGAGTACCAACTCGTGGCTTTACTCAAGCTCAGCCCAAACATTCACCAAGTGGGCTCGAAAAGTGAATTTTAGCACTACAAGACTAGCTTATCTTATTTCTGTAATTCTTAGTTATCAGATTAGTATATATAGAATAAGGATCACCCTTGTTCAGAACTTTTGACCTTATCATCTTCCCCCACTTTTACTTTGGAACATTATTGTACAGTATGAGTCACTAACCTCCTAGGTTAAGGTTAGGAGCTCTACTGACTTTTATGGATTAATAATATCATTGTTCTATTTCAATCTATACTTGATTCTATTCTAAAATGTATCTTCATTCTTCATCCTAATAAATTGGGAGTGTAACTTGACCGTCATCCCTATTCAACATGGGTTCTTGCGAGTCCTTGACGGGATAGTACTGAACCACAAGCTTGATTATACATCTCTTAGATGACTAATCCAAGATTTCATTGTGGACTTGGAGACATCAGTTCAGCCAAGGTACAAGGCGATTATGGCCTTTGTGGTATAGGCTAGAATCGTGAAGCAGCATTCTCTTATCTAAAAGATCCGACCTTATTTGTGGCACTTTGAGTAGGATCACCAAGGGAATGGACTGCAAGAGCTTCATCCCCATTCAGATTGGATGACCACTGACCTAGTGTTTGATCTGAAGCAGAGGAGATTAATGACCACTGACCTAGCATTAGTCACTTACAGCCTGCCATGGAATGAATAATCAGAAGTTGGAGTAGACAGTGAGAAAAGTTGATCCAGAAGGAGGAAGCATCTTTGAAGCCTCAACTGTTCTCTTATCATTGATTTCACACCAATTAAGTAAATCTATCTTTATTCAGTTTTATGCATTTTCCACAACAACTATATTTTCTATCCGCCTGTCTAAGATCTACAAGGTAGTCATTACTTTTCAAACCAACAATCTCCGTACGATCGACCCTCATTCACCTGAGGTATTACTTGGACGACTCGGTGCACTTGCTGGTCTATCTGTGCAAATATTGCAGAGACAATTTCGTATATCCATTTCTAACTTCTTATCTCTCTCTCTCTCTCTTTCTCTTAGATTCACTGGACTACCACATTGCCGAGATGGTGGTACAAGAGATGGGTCATCTTGGACAAAATTTGAATGTCTAGAACCACCACCATCTATGTTACTAACTGATGCACGAAAACTTGTCTCTCAACAAATTTCCCTTAGGCAAGTATACCGAATTGTCGTCAAGTAAAAACTCACAATAGAGTGAGGTCGAATCCACAGGGATTAACGGATTAAGCAATCAATGGTTAATTGATTATCCATGTTAGAGGAATCATATTGGAGTGATGAGTAACAAGGAACTGTAAATGGCATAAAAGTAAAGAAAGCAATAAAGTGCAGAAAAGTAAAATGGCAAGAAAAGTAAATGTAAGAACTAAAAAATAAAATGAACATTGGGATCAAGAGATATTGCAATCCTCCGGATCAAGTTCATTCTCATCTCTTCCTCAATCAATGCATTCATTGATCTCCTTGGCAATCTTAAGTGATTGGATCCCAATTCCTTGGCAATCCAATCTCTCTAAGCTTGAACAATTTCCCAATTCCTTAATTTAATTGCTCATGGAAAGAGATGAAGTTTGGTCACTGATTATACCACACACATTCATAGATCAAAGTATTGGTAGGATTAAATGTCACAATATCCATCCAACCCCCAACCTAATCCAATGTGAGAGAGCATTTCTAGCATGATTTTCTCATTCCCCTTCCAAGGTTCAGAGGAAATCCAAGTATGAGCAATTTCTCTTCCGAGACAATTACCCAATCAGATGAAGATCGAAAGCTCTCTAGTAAAATCAAGAGAAAAGAAAGAAGAAGAAGAATAAAAACTACAATTGATCTGTTAAATCACAATAGAGCTCTCTAACCCAATGAAAAGAATTAGTTGTTCATTGCTCTACCAAAATAGAAAATAAAGAAAGTGCAGAAAAATAAAGATAAAGATCAAAACTGAAATTGAAACTTCAAAGTTCATAAATGAAAAGTACAAACTAAAATTTAACTACTACTAAGAAAAGGAAAAAAAGAGAAAAGGAAGAAGAGCGTAGGAGATGAGGGAGTCCGAAGACCCCTCTTCAATCCCCGGATTCCCGAGTTTCTCCCTTCCAGAATGAATTGAATGTAAAAACTAAGGCCTTTATATAGGCTCTCCTAAATTACAAAATGAAATTAAAAGAAAATTACAATTAAATGAAAATTCCTATTCTAGATGCTTCTTGTGGCCTTGATTGGTTGACACTTGTGGGCTTGCTTGCTTGAGGTTGGATGGTCCTTGCAAGAGAAATGAATCAAGTTGAGGTCCAAGTGCTAATCGTTAGTGCTACTGTTAGCCACACTAACACTACAAGTGTGGAGTTAGTGCTGAAGTTAGTGTAGCTAACGTCACACTTGCTACCCAGTTGGTGTTTTTGGGGCTTAAAAGATGCCTCTTGTTTGTACTCCAATTTCATGCCCACTATAGAGTATTATATATCGTTGGAAATATCGGAATGTCAGCTTTCTAATACAACTAGAATTATTTCAATTGGACCTCTGTAACTCAAGTTATGCTCCTTTAAAGTGGACAAGGTCGCTGGCATAGTCGCTGGCGTTATTGGAAAAAGTGAGTGCCAATAACGTCAACGTTCAGGGGATTAATATTGCCAGGTTCTGGAGCTCAAACTTAATTTTTACCCCATACTATTATATATTGCTAGAAAGCCCTGGATGTGTACTTTCCAACACTTTTGAAAGCGCATCATTTGAAGTTTTACAGCTCGAGTTACACTTCTTGGAAGGTGAAAAGGTCAGATGGCCCTACTACAGGTTGATACCATGTTCATCTTTGCACTTTCGGGGCAGGTTTTCTCCCTCAAATTTAGTGTCCACCATGTAGTGTCATAGATGCTTAGAAAGCTCTGGAATCCTAATTTCCAATGCCATTAGAATCACCTCATTTGGAGCTTTGTGGCTCAAGTTATTCTTGCTTGAAGAAGGCATGGTCAGGCTTCCTGGTGAGATTTTGCCCACGTTAATGCCCACGTTAGTGGCACTAACGTGGGTGTTCTTGGCTTCGCAAACGTTAATGTAACTAATGTGGCAACTGACGTGGGCTATGATGGCTTTCGAAGGCGTTAGTGGTGTTCACCTTTACCACTAATGTTGGAGCTCCCCTTTCCTTCCACGTTAGCTCCCACGTTAATGTAACTAACGTGAGTCTTCTTGCCCTTTGCTAACGTTAGTGGTGTTTACTTTTACCACTAACGTTCCAAACTTTCCTTCCTTCCACGTTAATGGCACGTTAGTCGCACTAACGTAGCCACTAACGTGGCTCTTCTCTGCTTCTTGTTACTTGAAACCAATCAAACAAAGTGCATCAAAGTCTTGTTCTTAATCATGAGATTATGCATCATCCATTTTATCATTCAATTCATGTATAATTCTCATGAAATCATTCAAAATTCATAATGTTTTCTTGAATCATGGTATGATTGCATTTTCAACCAAATACTTGCTTATTTCCTAATAAAATGCATGAAACCAACCTAAAGCATACAAAAAATGGCTAGTAAAACAAGGCAAGATGCCCTGGCATCACTAACCTCTGCAGAAAACTCCTCACTAGTTGCACTACAAAAAAATGCTGAATACCGTTGAATTTACCATCAAATTTATTAGCAGAAAGCAGCGGCAGCTTTACCAGCAGATTTACCAGTAAATTCGATAATAAATTCGCCGGAAACAAATTTTTCCATCGGATTCTCTTTTTTGATGGTAACGCTGAAGGTAATAAATAGAGGGAAAAGGTAAAAAATTGGCACTGCATTTACTGTCAGATTTACAGGTGAATAAATCTGACGATAACCTGGATTAATGAAATGTTACGTTTTGGTCACACGCAAAGATTTACTAGCAGATTTTTTCTTCGGTAAATCCGACAGTAATCGTATCCTAAATTCAAAATGTGAACTCTCTTCCTCCCATTTCAATTTGAGCTCTCTTTCTCTAACCTCTCACCTCCCACTCTCTCTACACCATCTCATCTCTCCTTCCACATTCTCCCCGGAAGTCCCCTCTAACGGCCCCTCTCGTCGTTTGGCGATCATTCTTCGTCTCCCCGCCAAACCGCTTCTTCTCCCTCCAGGTAGCACCCGCTTTCCAACTCTCATTATTTAAACTCCATTATTTTCTTTTTTAATTATATTAGATTAGAATATAGGATGTTAGGTAGATTAGTTGTTGATTACATCCTTTAGTTTGAAGTTGTGATTAATAATCTGTTGATTGTTGTTGATTTTTGTGATTAAAATATACATATTGCTGATTTTTGTAAAATTCGCTTAAAGAGATCTTAATAAAATTTTGGTTCAATTATTAAAATCAATACTTGCTTTCGAAATAATATGTTTGAAATATATGTTGGAATTCTTAAATTTGGTGTTTTGTGGCTATTTTTGAGTTTCAATATATGATTGATTCTTCGTAAAGTTTATTTTGATTGTCGAAGTTATCTCAAAATTTAGGGGATGTTATGTCAAAATTTTTTGCAAATAATATAACTGTGAAAGGATTTGTGTTAATTGGACAGCTCTTTGCAAATAACATAAATGTACACATGATTTGTGTTGTATTTACTATTTTATGTTATTTAAAGTGTCTATGAATTTCATCTTTGCTATCACATTGTATTCATGACTAGTATTTAGTTATATGCTCTTTGCAGACATGACGAGAGGTAGAGGTGTCACGGATCGACCTCGTTGTCGTGGTAGAGGGAGGGGTTCTACTGGTACTCCCGGGACTTCTTAGTCGTCCCCCTTTACTCGGACAACCCCTGTGACATCACAGGAAATGGATGCACAGGACCAGCCGTTCATCATGGTCTCTAACCCCAACACGTGGCTTCTACTGCAGCACCAACCCCGCAACCGAAATTCGTCCATCTTTTTCATTAGAGTGGACTTCTCCACCACCTCCCATCGTATAGATGACGATTTAGCCTAACGGAACTTCAGCGTGAGTACTATTTTAAGTCTTTTATATGCAAACCATTGTAGTTTGTCAGTTTAATTTAATTACACTTAATTTTCTTGTTTAGGTGGATTTAGGTTGTTAAGATACGTTCGATTTAGTTTAGTAAGTTTGAACTACTTATTGTGTTTGATAATTCTTGATTGTTAATGGATGTTGCTACTCAAGTCATATAATGTCTCATATATATATGAAACTACTAATCTTAATTAATTAATAATTCTTGATTTATAATGGATGTAGCTGCTTGAGTTTTGATTCATGTTTGTTGATTGTTAATAGATGTTGCTGTTTAAGTAAATTTTTGATGAATGTAGTTTTTGGTGCATTCAAGTTATAGATGAAATTCTGCCAAAATTTCTAAAAAAATCTAAATATAATTGAAGTTTATAGATTACTTTGAATAACCTTTTAGTAAGCTACTAATTTTAAATTTTTCATTGATAGGTTCGTGCCAAATAACAATGCAAAAATGTCATCAAGCTAATGTACAACCATCCATGGCTGAACTACAAGAAGATCCCAATTGAGATCAGAGAGCGATGATTTCAGAAGTGGGTGGTAAGAACTTAACATAGTCAAACCTTAGTGTTAGTTTATATCTTCTCTTTTGTTTAATTATGTATTTAATTTTGATTAACTTATGCTAAATATTCTTTTTGCAGGAGAAATTTATACGGAACAAGACTTACGATCTCATGATCAGGAAGACCTTCGACCATCGGATGGCTAGGCGGCTTCAGCAGATGTTGGAGGATGTACATGAGCACCGTGACCACCTCAGCATTTGGCTCCTCCCGGACATTAAAAAGGCATTGTATGCTGATAAACCACTATTTTATGATATTTCTTGTGCTCAATTGAGTGGTTTTTATCAAGCCTTTGCTCACTTATTCATATAAATTGGTTGGTTTTACAATTCCTTCCTTATTCCTTAATATATGTGAAAATATGTTTTCTAGACCATAAAATTGTAATTTTAATTATCCTTTATTACCATTCGATATCGTGATCCGTGTGTTGATTATTTTCAGGCTTTATAGGGCAGGAATGGCTTAGAGAACAGGAAGGAAACATGCTAAAATGGAAGGAACGTGCGAAATTGAAGTTTTGAAGGAAATGGCAGCGATGCGCACGTAGGGAGGACGCGGATGCGTGCCTTGCACAAAGCACGAGCGACGCGTACGCGTGACTGACGCATACGCGTGACAAGGAAAACTTCCAAATGACGCGCACGCGTGACCCACGCGCAGGCGTGATGGACGCCATGTGCAGAAAGTTGCAGAATTCACCCCCAACAATTTCTGAACCATTTTTCGGCCTAAATCCAAGCCCAGAAAACACAGATGAGAGGCTATAAAGTGGAGGAATCCATTCATTCTTGAGAACGGCCCATAATTCAGATTTTAGGTTTTAGATGTAGTTTTTCTAGAGAGAGATGCTCTCTCCTCTCTCTTTGGTTTTAGGATTAGGATTTCTCTTCTACTTTTAATTCTTCTAGTACTGTAGTTTATTGATTTTACCTTGTTGATTATTTGATGTTGCTACTTGGTTTACGAATTCTCATGTTTAATTTGATTTCTCTATTTAAGGCAATTTGAGGTATTTCATATTTATGATTTTAATTTAGCTTTTTACATTCTTAGCTTGTGTTGAGTAATTGGAGACACTTGAGTTATCAAACTCCTTATTGATTGAAAATTGGAATTCTTTGCTGATTGATTTGAATTCCCCTAACTCTAGTCTTTTCTTAGGAATTGACTAGGACCTGAGGAATCAAATTGATTTATCCACTTAACATACCTTCAAAGTTAGAGGTTGACCAAGTGGGAGCAAAAACCAATTCTCATCACACCTGATAAAGATAATTAGGATGGGATTTCCAATTCTTATACCTTGCCAAGAGTTTTCTTAATTATTAATTTATTTTTCTTGCCATTTAATTTACTTGTTCTTTAATTCAAAAACCCCCAAAAATACACTTTTTCTCATAACCATTAATTAATCATACCTCCCTGCAATTCCTTGAGAGACGACCCGAGATTTAAATACTTCGGTTATAAATTTTATTGGGTTTTGTTACTTGTGACAACCAAACTTTTGTACGAAATGATTCTCTGTTGGTTTAGAAACTATACTTACAACGTGATTATTTTTGTAAAATTCTTTACCGGCAAGAATCCGCTCGTTATATGCCCATTAGGAGACTAATGAGGGGTTCAAGTGTTGCCATCTCACCAACAGAGCTAACAGGCATCAGCCAGGTCATTGAAGTATACCAGTGGGTCAGCAACTTTCATGAAGACAAAAGTTAGACTGGTACATAAACTTGATGCACGAAAACTTGTCTCTCAACAAATTTCCCTTCGGCAAGTATACCGAATTGTCATCAAGTAAAAACTCACAATAGAGTGAGGTCGAATCCCACAGAGATTGATTGGTCAAGCAACTTTAGTTGGAAAGATGTGCTAGTTGAGCTAAACGGAAATTGAGTTGAGAATTGCAGAAAATTAAATAGCGGGAAAGTAAATTACAGAATCTTAAATGGTGATTTGGGGAAATGAGCATGAAGATAAATGGCAGAAAGTAAAGAGAATGGGTAAGATCAGAAATGGAGGATTCATTGGGCTTAGGAGATGTTGCATTCTCTGGATCAAATTCATTCTCATCTCTTCCTCAATCAATGAATTCATTGATCTCCTTGGCAATTTTAGGTGATTGGATCCTAATTCCTTGGCAACCCAATCTTTCTAAGCTTGAACAATTGCCCAATTCCTTGATTTAATTGCTCATGGGAAGAGATGAAGTATGGTCACTGATTATACCACATGTATTTCCAAATCAAAGTGTTGGGAGGATTACATGTCACTATATCCGTCCAAACCCCAATTTAGTCCAACATGAGAAAGCATTTCTAGCATGATCTCCTCATCCCTTTTCCAAGGCTCAGAGGAGATCCAATTATGGAGAGTTTCTTTTCCAATACAACTAACCAATTGAATTAAGATCGAAAGCTTTCTAATAAATTCAAGAGAAAAGAAAGAGGAAGAAGAATGAAAAATATAATTGATCCATCAAATTACAACAGAGCTCCCTAACCCAATGAAAGGGGGTTTAGTTGTTCATAGCTCTGGAAATGGAAATGGAAAATGGTAGAAAAGAGTGCATTCTCCAGTAACTAGAAAAGTGCAGAAAAGTAAATATACAAGGTGTAGTTCTCCAAATTGCCAAGCTCCTTTCTAGTTCAAAACTACTCCTATATATACTACTCTTTTTGATCTTCTAGTTAGTTCTTCAAGTCTTGGATATAGGCCTTTGATCTTGAGTTGAAGCAGTTACAATCTTTAGTGGGCTCAACTTTGCTTGCAGAAAAGTGTGAGTTAGGCATGGACGTTAGTTTGGACGTTAGTAATGTTAACGTTAAGTGAAAATGTGGGTTCGAGAACGTTAGTGACGATCACCTTTTCCACTAATGTTACAACCCACTAATGATCCACGTTAACTTCAAAGTTAGTGGCACTAACGTGACCACTAACGTTGCCTCTTGGTCCTTCGCAAATGTTATCGGCGTTCACCGTTTTCAATAACGTTGGCTCTTGGGTCTTCTCTCCACGTTAGAGTTCACGTTAGTGTAACTAACATGACCCTTAACGTGGGCATGACTAAGCTTCGAGAGTGTTAGTGACACTTACCTTTGTCACTAACGCTCCAAACGCCCCTCCTTCTGACGTTAGAGTTCACGTTAATTGGACTAACGTGACCACTAACGTGGTTGTGATTGCCATCTCCAACTTTAGTGACAAAGGTGAGTGTCACTAACGTTGGCGATTGCTTCCTCCCCTCACGTTAGAGTTCACGTTAATTGGATTAACGTGGCTCTTAACGTGGCTAAATGTGCCTTTGTGGAATGTTAGTCGCATTCACTTTTACCACTATCGTTGGAGCTCCTCTTTTCCTCCACGTTAGCTACCACGTTAATGTACTTAACGTGGCAACTAACGTGGGCTATGATGGCATCGAAGGCTGGTAGCGCGAAATTGTGATCACTACAACTTCGCACAACTAACCAGCAAGTGTACTGGGTCGTCCAAGTAATAAACCTTACGCGAGTAAGGGTCGATCCCACAGAGATTGTTGGTATGAAGCAAGCTATGGTCACCTTGTAAATCTTAGTCAGGCAAACTCAAATGGGTATGGTGATAAACGCATAAAACATAAAGATAAAGATAGAGATACTTATGTAATTCATTGGTAGGAATTTCAGATAAGCGTATGAAGATGCCTTCCCTTCCGTCTCTCTGCTTTCCTACTGTCTTCATCCAATTCCTCCTTTCCATGGCAAGCTTAAGCAAGGGTTTCACCGTTGTCAGTGGCTACCTCCCATCCTCTCAGTGGAAATGTTCAACGCACCCTGTCACGGCACGGCTATCCATCTGTCGGTTCTCAATCAGGCCGGAATAGAATCCAGTGATTCTTTTGCGTCTGTCACTAACGCCCCGCCCTCAGGAGTTTGAAGCACGTCACAGTCATTCAATCATTGAATCCTACTCAGAATACCACAGACAAGGTTAGACCTTCCGGATTCTCTTGAATGCCGCCATCAGTTCTAGCCTATACCACGAAGACTCTGATCTCACGGAATGGCTGGCTCGGTTGTCAGGCGAGCACTCGGTTGTCAGGCGATCAACCATGCATCGTGTATCAGGAATCCAAGAGATATTCACCCAATCGAAGGTAGAACGGAGGTGGTTGTTAGTCACACGTTCATAGGTGAGAATGATGATGAGTGTCATGGATCATCACATTCATCAAGTTGAAGAACAAGTGATATCTTAGAACAAGAACAAGCGGAGTTGAATAGAAGAACAAAAGTAATTGCATTAATACTCGAGGTACAGCAGAGCTCCACACCTTAATCTATGGTGTGTAGAAACTCTACCGTTGAAAATACATAAGAACAAGGTCTAGGCATGGCCGAATGGCCAGCCTCCCAATGATCTAAGATAGCATCAAAACAAAGATAACTACCCAGATATCT
Organism: Arachis hypogaea; assembly: GCF_003086295.3. Taxonomy (NCBI): domain Eukaryota; kingdom Viridiplantae; phylum Streptophyta; class Magnoliopsida; order Fabales; family Fabaceae; genus Arachis; species Arachis hypogaea. Next base: position 93,095,350 of record NC_092039.1, read on the forward strand.
CAATACAATAGTAAAAGGTCCTACTTATAGAGAACTAGTAGCCTAGGGTGTACAGAGATGAGTAAATGACATAAAAATCCACTTCCGGGCCCACTTGGTGTGTGCTTGGGCTGAGCAACGAAGCATTTTCGTGTAGAGAATCCTCTTGGAGTTAAACTCCCATTTTGATGCCAGTTCCGGCGTTTAACGCTAGGATTTCTGTGGGTGACTTTGAACGCCGGTTTGGGCCATCAAATCTTGGGCAAAGTATAGACTATCATATATTGCTGGAAAGCCCAGGATGTCTACTTTCCAACGCCGTTGAGAGCGCGCCAATTGGGCTTCTGTAGCTCCAGAAAATCCACTTCGAGTGCAGGGAGGTCAGAATCCAACAGCATCTGCAGTCCTTTTTAGTCTCTGAATCAGATTTTTGCTCAGGTCCCTCAATTTCAGCCAGAAAATACCTGAAATCACAAAAAAACACACAAACTCATAGTAAAGTCCAGAAAAGTGAATTTTAACTAAAAACTAATAAAAATATACTAAAAACTAACTAGATCATACTAAAAACATACTAAAAACAATGCCAAAAAGCGTATAAATTGTCCGCTCATCACAACACCAAACTTAAATTGTTGCTTGTCCTCAAGCAACTGAAAATCAAATAAGATAAAAAGAAGAGAATATGCAATGAATTCCAAAAACATCTATGAAGATCAGTATTAATTAGATGAGCGGGGCTTTTAGCTTTTTGCCTCTGAATAGTTTTGGCATCTCACTCTATCCTTTGAAATTCAGAATGATTGGCTTCTTTAGGAACTTAGAATCCAGATAGTGTTATTGATTCTCCTAGTAAAGTATGATGATTCTTGAACATAGCTACTTATTGAGTCTTGGCCGTGGCCCAAAGCACTCTGTCTTCCAGTATTACCACCGGACACATACATGCCACAGACACATAATTGGGTGAACCTTTTCAGATTGTGACTCAGCTTTGCTAGAGTCCCCAATTAGAGGTGTCCAGGGTTCTTAAGCACACTCTTTTTGCCTTGGATCACAACTTTATTTCTTTCTTTTTCTTTCTTTTCTTTTTTTTTTCGAAAATTTTTTTTCTTTCTTTTTCATTGCTTTTTCTTGCTTCAAGAATCATTTTTATTATTTTTCAGATCCTCAGTAACATGTCTCCTTTTTCATCATTCTTTCAAGAGCCAACATTCATGAACCGCAAATTCAAAAGACATATGCACTGTTTAAGCATACATTCAGAGAGCAAAAGTATTGCCACCACATCAAAATAATTAAACTGTTATAAAATTCAAAATTCATGCAATTCTTTCTTTTTCAATTAAGAACATTTTTCATTTAAGAAAGGTGATGGATTCATAGGACATTCATAACTTTAAGGCATAGACACTAAGACACTAATGATCACAAGACACAAACATGGACAAACATAAGCATTAATTTTCGAAAAACAGGAAAATAAAGAACAAGGAAATTAAAGAACGGGTCCACCTTAGTGATGGCGGCTCTTTCTTCCTCTTGAAGATCCTATGGAGTGCTTGAGCTCCTCAATATCTCTTCCTTGTCTTTGTTGCTCTTCTCTCATGATTCTTTGATCTTCTCTAATTTCATGGAGGATGATGGAGTGTTCTTGATGCTCCACCCTTAGTTGTCCCATGTTGGAACTTAATTCTCCTAGGGAGGTGTTTAGTTGCTCCCAATAATTTTGTAGAGGAAAGTGCATCCCTTGAGGCATCTCAGGGATCTCATGATGAGTGGGGTCTCTTGTGTGCTCCATCCTCTTCTTGGTGATGGGCTTGTCCTCATCAATAGGGATGTCTCCCTCTATGTCAACTCCAACTGAATAACAGAGGTGACAAATGAGATGAGGGAAGGCTAACCTTGCCAAGGTAGAAGACTTGTCCGCCTCCTTATAAAGTTCTTGAGATATAACCTCATGAACTTCTATTTCTTCTCCAATCATGTTGCTATGAATCATGATAGCCCAGTCTATGGTAACTTCGGACCGATTGCTAGTGGAAATGATTGAGCGTTGGATAAACTCCAACCATCCTCTAGCCACGGGTTTGAGGTCATGCCTTTTCAATTGAACCGGCTTGTTGAATGGGGTTGGTAAGAACTTCCCAACCTCTTCTTCGGATCTCATGTCGGATCTCCGGATATTCACCCTTGTTGAGTGAAAAAGGGACCTTGGGGATCACCTTCTTCAAGGCCACAACTTCATAGAAGTGGTCTTGATGCACCCTTGAGATGAATCTCTCCATCTCCCATGACTCGGAGGTGGAAGCTTTTGCCTTCCCTTTCCTCTTTCTAGAGGTTTCTCCTGCCTTGGATGCCATAAATGGTTATGGAAAAACAAAAAGCAATGCTTTTACCACACCAAACTTAAAAGGTATGCTCGTCCTCGAGCAAAAGAAGAAAGAAGAGAGTAGAAGAAGAAGAAATGAGGTAGAAGGGAATGGCTTTGTGTTCGGCCAAAAGGGGGAGAAGTGGTGTTTAGGTTGTGTGAAAATGAAGGAGTGAAGATGGGTTTATATAGGAGTGGGGGGTGGTGATGGTTCGGCTATGTGAGGGTGGGTTTGGGAGGGATAGTGTTTTGAATTTGAATGGTTAGGTAGGTGGGGTTTTATGAAGGATGGATGTGAGTGGTGAAGAGAAAGATGGGATTTGATAGGTGAAGGGTTTTTGGGGAAGAGGTGTTGAGGTGATTGGTGAATGGGTGAAGAAGAAGAGAGAGAGTGGTGGGGTAGGTGGGGATCCTGTGGGATCCACAGATCCTGAGGTGTCAAGGAAAAGTCATCCCTGCACCAAATGGCAAGCAAAATCTCATTTTGTGCCAATTCTGGCGTTAAACGCCGGGCTGGTGCCCATTTCTGGCGTTTAACGCCAGCTTCTTGCCCTTTTCTGGCGTTTAACGCCAGTCTGGTGCCCCTTTCTGGCGTTAAATGCCCAGAATGGTGCCAGACTGGGCGTTAAACACCCATCTGCTAGCCTCACTGGCGTTTAAACGCCAGTGCGCTCTCTTCCAGGGTGTGCTGTTTTTCCTTCTATTTTTCATTCTGTTTTTGCTTTTTTCACTGATTTTGTGACTTCTCATGATCATCAACCTACAAAAAAAAAACATAAAATAACAAAAGAAAATAGATAAAATATAACATTGGGTTGCCTCCCAACAAGCGCTTCTTTAATGTCAGTAGCTTGACAGAGGACTCTCATGGAGCCTCAGAAATGCTCAGAGCCATGTTGGAACCTCCCAACACCAAACTTAGAGTTTGAATGTGGGGGTTCAACACCAAACTTAGAGTTTGGTTGTGGCCTCCCAACACCAAACTTAGAGTTTGACTGTGGGGGCTCTGTTTGGCTCTATTTTGAGAGGAGCTCTTCATGCTTCCTCTCCATGGTGACAGAGGGATATCCTTGGGCCTTAAACACCAAGGATTCTTCATTCACTTGAATGATCAACTCTCCTCTATCAACATCTATCACAGCCTTTGCTGTGGCTAGGAAGGGTCTGCCAAGGATGATGGATTCATCCATGCACTTCCCAGTCTCTAGGACTATGAAATCAGTAGGGATGTAATGGTCTTCAACTTTTACCAGAACATCCTCTACAAGTCCATAGGCTTGTTTTCTTGAATTGTCTGCCATCTCTAGTGAGATTTTTGCAGCTTGCACCTCAGAGATTCCTAACTTTTCCATTACAGAGAGAGGCATGAGGTTTACACTTGACCCTAAGTCACACAAGGCCTTCTTGAAGGTCATGGTGCTTATGGTACAAGGTATTGAAAACTTCCCAAGATCCTGTCTCTTTTGAGGCAAGTTCTACCTGGACAAGTCATCTAATTCTTTGGTGAGCAAAGGGGGTTCATCCTCCCAAGTCTCATTTCCAAATAACTTGTCATTTAACTTCATGATTGCTCCAAGGTATTTAGCAACATGCTCTTCGGTGACATACTCATCCTCTTCAGAGGAAGAATACTCATCAGAGCTCATGAATGGCAGAAGTAAGTCCAATGGAATCTCTATGGTCTCATTTTGAGCCTCAGATTCCCATGGTTCCTCTTGGGGAAACTCATTGGAGGCCAGTGGACGTCCATTGAGGTCTTCCTCAGTGGCGTTCACTGCCTCTCCTTCCTCCCAAAATTCGGTCATGTTGATGGCCTTGCACTCTCCTTTTGGATTTTCTTCTGTATTGCTTGGAAGAGTACTAGGAGGGAGTTCAGTAATTTTCTTGCTCAGCTGACCCACTTGTGCCTCCAAGTTTCTAATGGAGGACCTTGTTTCAGTCATGAAACTTTGAGTGGTTTTGATTAGATCAGAGACCATGGTTGCTAAGTCAGAGGTATTCTGCTTAGAACTCTCTATCTGTTGCTGAGAAGATGATGGAAAAGGCTTGCTATTGCTAAACCTGTTTCTTCCACCATTATTATTGTTGAAACCTTGTTGAGGTCTTTGTTGATCCTTCCATGAGAAATTTGGATGATTTCTCCATGAAGAATTATAGGTGTTCCCATAGGGTTCTCCCATGTAATTCACCTCTTCCATTAAAGGGTTCTCAGGATCATAAGCTTCTTCCTCAGATGAAGCTTCTTTAGTACTGCTTGGTGCATTTTGCATTCCAGACAGACTTTGAGAAATCATGTTGACTTGTTGAGTCAATATTTTGTTCTGAGCCAATATGGCATTCAGAGTGTCAATCTCAAGAACTCCTTTCTTCTGACTAGTCCCATTGTTTACAGGATTTCTTTCAGAAGTGTACATGAATTGGTTATTTGCAACCATTTCAATTAGCTCTTGAGCTTCTGTAGGCGTCTTCTTCAAATGAAGAGATCCTCCAGCAGAGCTATCCAAAGACATCTTGGATAGTTCAGAGAGACCATCATAGAAAATACCTATGATGCTCCATTCAGAACGCATATCAGAGGGACACTTTCTGATTAATTGTTTGTATCTTTCCCAAGCTTCATAAAGGGATTCTCCTTCCTTCTGTCTGAAGGTTTGGACTTCCACTCTAAGCTTACTCAATTTTTGAGGTGGAAAGAACTTTGCCAAGAAGGCATTGACTAGCTTTTCCCAAGAGTCCAGGCTTTCTTTAGGTTGAGAGTCCAACCATGTCCTAGCTCTGTCTCTTACAGCAAAAGGGAATAGCATAAGTCTGTAGACCTCAGGGTCAACCCCATTAGTCTTGACTGTGTCACAGATTTGCAAGAATTCAGCTAAAAACTGATGAGGATCTTCCAATGGAAGTCCATGGAACTTGCAATTCTGTTGCATTAGAGAAACTAATTGAGGCTTAAGCTCAAAGTTGTTTGCTCCAATGGCAGGGATAGAGATGCTTCTCCCATAGAAGTCGGGAGTAGGTGCAGTAAAGTCACCCAGCACCTTCCTTGCATTGTTGGCTTTGTTGTTTTCGGCTGCCATGTGTTCTTCTTCTTTGAAGATTTCTGTTAGGTCCTCTACAGAGAGTTGTGCCTTGGCTTCTCTTAGCTTTTGCTTCAAGGTCCTTTCGGGTTCAGGATCAGCCTCAACAAGAATGCTTTTGTCCTTGCTCCTGCTCATAAGAAAGAGAAGGGAACAAGAAAATGTGGAATCCTCTATGTCACAGTATAGAGATTCCTTTAGGTGTCAGAGGAAAAGAAAAGTAGAAGACAGAAGTAGAAAATTCGAACTTATCAAAGGAGATGGAGTTCGAATTTTGCATTAAGGAATAGTGTTAGTCCATAAATAGAAGGATGTGAGAAGAAGGGAAGTAATTTTCGAAAATTAAGTAAAAGATTTTGAAAACATTTTTGAAAAATACTAATTGATTTTCGAAAATGAAAGTGGAAAAGAAATCAAGTGATTTTTGAAAAAGATTTTGAAATTAGAAATCAAAAAGATTTGATTGAAAACTATTTTGAAAAAGATGTGGTTAAGAAGATATGATTAGTTTTAAAAAGGTGTGATTGAGAAGATATGATTTGAAAACATTTTAAAAAGATTTGATTTTGAAAATCAATGACTTGGCTAACAAGAAAATATATGATTCAAACATTAAACCTTTCTCAATAGAAAAGGCAACATACTTGAAATGTTGAATCAAATCATTGATTGATAGCAAGTATTTTTAAAAAATAGAGAGAAATTGATTTTGAAAAAGATTTGATTGAAAAGATATGATTTGAAAAAGATTTGATTTTGAAAAAGTTTGAAAACTGAAAAAAAAATTGCATTGAAAAACAGAATCTTCCCTCTTGTGCCATCCTGGCGTTAAACGCCCAGAATGGTGCACATTCTGGCGTTTAACGCCCAAAACACTACCTTTTTGGGCGTTAAACGCCCAACCAGGTACCCTGGCTGGCGTTTAAATGCCAGTCTGTCCTTCTTCACTGGGTGTTTTGAACGCCCAGCTTTTTCTGTATAATTCCTCTGCTGTATGTTCTGAATCTTCAATTCTCTGTATTATTGACTTGAGAAGACACAAATTAAAAATATTTTTGGGTTTTTAATAATAAGGAAAAATCAAAATGCACAAAGAATCAAATAACAATGCATGCAAGACACCAAACTTAGCAGTTTGTATACTACTGACACTAATAAAATGAGAATGCATATGAGACACACAAAACACTCAAGTCAAGAGAATTTAAAGATTAGAGTAAGAAATCATCAAGAACATCTTGAAGATCACTAAGACACATGAATGAATGCATGCAATTGACACCAAACTTAACATGAGACACTAGACTCAAACAAGAAATATTTTTGGATTTTATGACTTTGTAAAAATTTTTTTTGTGCTTTTTTCAAAAATTAAGTGGAAAAAGAAAATAAAGGTATCAAAATTCTTAATGAGAATTCCAGGAATCAGTGCAATGCTAATCTAAGACTCCGGTCCAGGAATTAGACATGGCTTCACAGCCAGCCAAGCTTTCAAAGAAAGCTTCGGTCCAAAACACTAGACATGGCCAATGGCCAGCCAAGCCTTAGCAGATCACTGCTCCAACAGCAAGATTGATAAAAATCAACAAGCTCTTATGATGATAAGTTGAAACCTCGGTCCAATGAAATTAGACATGGCTTCACAGCCAGCCAGATTTCAACAAATCATCATGAAACTCTAGAATTCATCTTCAAGAATTTCGAAAAAAAATACCTAATCTAAGCAACAAGATGAACCGTCAGTTGTCCATACTCGAACAATCCCCGGCAACGGCGCCAAAAACTTGGTAGCGCGAAATTGTGATCACTACAACTTCGCACAACTAACCAGCAAGTGTACTGGGTCGTCCAAGTAATAAACCTTACGCGAGTAAGGGTCGATCCCACAGAGATTGTTGGTATGAAGCAAGCTATGGTCGCCTTGTAAATCTTAGTCAGGCAAACTCAAATGGGTATGGTGATAAACGCATAAAACATAAAGATAAAGATAGAGATACTTATGTAATTCATTGGTAGGAATTTCAGATAAGCGTATGAAGATGCCTTCCCTTCCGTCTCTCTGCTTTCCTACTGTCTTCATCCAATCCTTCTTCCTCCTTTCCATGGCAAGCTTAAGCAAGGGTTTCACTGTTGTCAGTGGCTACCTCCCATCCTCTCAGTGGAAATGTTCAACGCACCCTGTCACGGCACGGCTATCCATCTGTCGGTTCTCAATCAGGCCGGAATAGAATCCAGTGATTCTTTTGCGTCTATCACTAACGCCCCGCCCTCAGGAGTTTGAAGCACGTCACAGTCATTTAATCATTGAATCCTACTCAGAATACCACAGACAAGGTTAGACCTTCCGGATTCTCTTGAATGCCGCCATCAGTTCTAGCCTATACCACGAAGACTCTGATCTCACGGAATGGCTGGCTCGGTTGTCAGGCGAGCACTCGGTTGTCAGGCGATCAACCATGCATCGTGTATCAGGAATCCAAGAGATATTCACCCAATCGAAGGTAGAACGGAGGTGGTTGTCAGTCACACGTTCATAGGTGAGAATGATGATGAGTGTCACGGATCATTACATTCATCAAGTTGAAGAACAAGTGATATCTTAGAACAAGAACAAGCGGAGTTGAATAGAAGAACAATAGTAATTGCATTAATACTCGAGGTACAGCAGAGCTCCACACCTTAATCTATGGTGTGTAGAAACTCCACCGTTGAAAATACATAAGAACAAGGTCTAGGCATGGCCGAATGGCCAGCCTCCCAATGATCTAAGATATCATCAAAACAAAGATAACTACCCAGATATCTCAATACAATAGTAAAAGGTCCTACTTATAGAGAACTAGTAGCCTAGGGTGTACAGAGATGAGTAAATGACATAAAAATCCACTTCCGGGCCCACTTGGTGTGTGCTTGGGCTGAGCAATGAAGCATTTTCGTGTAGAGACTCCTCTTGGAGTTAAACGCCAGCTTTTATGCCAGTTTGGGCGTTTAACTCCCATTTTGGTGCCAGTTCCGGCGTTTAACGCTGGAATTTCTGTGGGTGACTTTGAATGCCGGTTTGGGCCATCAAATCTTGGGCAAAGTATGGACTATCATATATTGCTGGAAAGCCCAGGATGTCTAATTTCCAACGCCGTTGAGAGCGCGCCAATTGGGCTTCTGTAGCTCCAGAAAATCCACTTCGAGTGCAGGGAGGTCAGAATCCAACAGCATCTGCAGTCCTTTTCAGTCTCTGAATCAGATTTTTGCTCAGGTCCCTCAATTTCAGCCAGAAAATACCTGAAATCACAGAAAAACACACAAACTCATAGTAAAGTTCAGAAAAGTGAATTTTAACTAAAAACTAATAAAAATATACTAAAAACTAACTAGATCATACTAAAAACATACTAAAAACAATGCCAAAAAGCGTATAAATTATCCGCTCATCAAAGGCGTTATTGGCGGTCACTTTTTCCATTAATGCTACAAGCTTGTCCCCATTCCACATTAATTAGCTTAACGTGACAACTAACATGGCTTCTTATTGCTTCCTTTGTCCTGAAATCAAGCAATTAAAGTGCATCAAAGCTCTGTTCCAAGTCATGAGATTATGCATCATCAATTATATCATTCAATTCCTACCTAATTCTCATGAAATCATATAAAATTCACAATATTTGCTTGAATCAAGGTGTAAGTTTGTTTTCATCCAAAACTTGCTTATTTACTAAGAAAATGCATGAAACTACCCTAAAACAGTAAAGAAAAGGTCAGTGAAACTGGCCAAGATGCCCTGGAATCACAATACCAAACTTAAAGCTTGCTTGTCCCTAAGCAAGTACTGAAACATAGGAAAAATGAATGAAAGAACAAGATAAACAATCCATTGTTATAGAAGTCAAGTTCTTGGTTTTTGGGGTTTCATGCATAGCAACTTAGGTTCATTCCTTCACTGGTCTTCAGGTCCTTATACTGCCCTTGAATACTTGCTTGATTGCATCCTTTGAGACTTCTTATTTATTGATCCTCCATTCTTTTCCAGGGTTTATTGCATTCTTTTTAGGCTAAGTGCTCTGTGAGAGGGCGACTCTTTAAGATAAGCTTTCAGCCAACACTCCCGAACCAGTTGGTTCAAAGTGCTAGGTGTTGAGACACCCCTAAGGACTTACTCCCTCAAGTCTCTTTCTCCCAGACATGCACACTACAGGCACATGGTTTGTTATTTTTTTTCTTGAGACCTTGGTGTCCAGCACCTCTTTGGTTTACTAAGTTCTCTGTAGCAAAGGTTGCTCTTGATAGTAGACTTTCAGTTGATAATCCCGGGTTAGTTAACCCAAGTTACCAAGTGATAAGGCACCCTTGAGAGCTTATTCATCCAAGCATATCCCTTGCACAAGAACACCACAAACACATGCCTCAATATTCAAACCCTTGGTGCCTAGCCTCAATTCTTATAACTTTTCTTTCCTTTTTATACTCTTATTGTTCCTTCCCTTTTTCTTATTAGGATCTTGTTAATTGGTTAGTCTCAATAGGGTGTGCTCCAAGCATGTGATTTAGAGCATATAATTGCCTAATTACCTTGTTGGTGAACCAACTTAGCTAATTAATTACCATATAACAAACTTAAGAACTCACTTCACAAGATAAACCCACTCTTGTGTTTCATAATATTTTCTTTTTAATTGACTTAAAGGGACAAGCATACATATAAGCAAGATGACAATGGAAAGCCAGGGACCTAGATCAACACACTTAGACTTAAACACTGAAATTTTAAAGGCAGAATTGAAAGTTCCTAAGCTACTATGGAAGCATGTTCTATTTCATACATGATTTTCCTTATTTAAAACTTGAAAAAGATAAAACGAAGAGGGAACTCCACCACCTTTTACTTATTGGAATGCTTATGTCCCTTTGTTTCCTTTGTCCTTGGATCCTTCTTGATTGCTCGAATCCCCATTTCCCTTGCGCTTTCCGATCAGCTTTTTCCAGAAACCAGCATCCTCCATCTTCTTCTTCAATGCTTCCTTCTGTTGTTTTACCTTCCCCTCCTCTTGTTCTGTTAGGTCTTTGCAAACTGCATCATATCTTGGGATGGCAGGGTGCAAATATTGCATATGCTCAGCCACATAAGTCAACTTGGCCTGAGTGTTTATGCTAAACTCTTCCCGATGTAGCTGCCGTCCTTTATTGAGCACGCTGAACTCGTTGAATGCTTTCATCTGAGACAAATGACGTTGGTTGAGTTCTTGAAGGTGCTTGTCCTGACGCTCTTGCCTTTCAGTTACTTGATTGATGGCTTGGGTGAGCTGGGAGTAATGCTCCTGTTGCTGCTCTATTTGTTGTTTTTGCCACTCCCTTTGTTGATTCATCCAATTAGAGAGAAGTTCTTCTTGACTATCCATCCTTTGGGATTGAACGTGTAGTTGTTGTTCTTGTCCCTCCACATAACTCCTTGCTAGATCCTCAATGGCTCCTTGAATGTGATTCAAGTTTATGTTAGTTGGATCGTAGTACTCCTCTTGCTGGTATTCTTCTTGATGCGGTTCTTCTTGGTGAGGTTCTTTTTGTGATGTTCTTTTCCTTATCTGAGGCCTTCTTTGTTGTTGAGCGGGTGCCACATAGGTTATATGCTGGAGCGTAACTGACCTCCCAGGATTTACCCATTTTGGATTGTTATCTTTGAATACCACCTTGGCTTTCATACATAGTATAAGGATGGTGATGGGGTACCAAAGTCTAGCACCCGGATCATTCTTCTCGGCTGAATCTTAGATTCTCTTAGCTATAATTTTGTGCACATTGATGCCTCCACCCTTTATTAAGCAATGTACCATAGTAGCTCAAGCAATGTTGACCTCAGAATTATTTGCGGCTGGGAGGATAGATCTCCTCACAAGCTCAAACCATCCCTTGGCTTCTAGGATGAGGTCTCCTCTCCTAATGAACCACGGTCTTCTATTTGAGTACCTTTCCCAACCAGATCCTATAACACACATACCGTTCATAATTTCTTCAAGTTCATCATTGTTAGGGCCATTACTTATTCTTACTTGATAACTGGGCTCATCAAAATGTGGTGATCTCAGCTGAAGAGTCCTTGTTATAGCATTGGGGCTGAAGTCCACCTCTGTTCTTCTCACGTAGCTTTTGAAGGTGGGAGCCCTGGTAGTGTCTTCTCTAGCCACATTGGCATAGAACTCCTTGATGAGATTTGCATTTATCTTTGTTTCTAGGTTCGTGAGCTTTTGCCAACCCCTCTGTTCAATCTTCTCTCTAATCTGTGGGCACTCATCCTCATTGAACTGGAATGTCAACTCTGGCAATATTTTCTTGTGTCTTATCTGTTCAAATTGGAGCTCATGGAAGGCGGTCTTAAATCTCCCTCCATCGAAAGGAATGCTCTCCATCGGTTCCTTCCCTTTTCGCCTCTTGGAGCTTGATGATGCCATATGTAAGAATTGGTGTGTGAAGGTGTTGAGTGTGTGTTCGAAAGAGAGAAGAGAGATGGATTGAGAGGATAACTGCACATGGAATAGGTTAGAGTGGGGGTTATATAGGAGGATGATGAGATTGAAGGGTGTGGATTGATAGAAAAACCCAATGGTGGACGGTTGGGGTTTAGCACTAGATAGGCACAAAGATCACCATTTTTATGAATTGATTAGTTCGGTCTCCAAGGCTATCCTACTCCCAATGTTGCATGGCAACACTTCCCAAGGTACTCTCCTTGAAGACAAGAGTGTAGTTCCTTTGGTGAAGTGGCCGAACCCCCCTTCAATTGGTTGTCCCTTCAATTTCTTCCAACATTCCCTTTAATATCCTTGCAAGACAAAAGAAAAGAGAGATATTAGTTTGAATTGTTGCGGGAAGAAAACTTTTGGATGCTAGCCACCCGCCTCTTCTTTTTTTTTTTTCACTTTTGATTAACTAAGAGCCATTCATGAATGCAAACCAACCGACCAATCAAGTGCTCATGCATGCAACGTTGGTGACACCAAACTTAGTTTGTGATCATGTGGTGAAAGAAAAAAAATTTGATTAAGGCTCTAAGATTGACATAATATGAATTATGTTCAAGCCCTCTTAGTGTGCCTTAAACACCAAACTTGTCATTCACTATATGCTGTATGTAGAGGTTATTATAAGTTCTTATCAAAGTTGGTTTAGAATTCATGAACCTTGCTTTATTAACTACTATCAAAGATTAAAAGGGAAGGATATAGAACATGGGTTGCCTCCCATGAAGCGCTTCTTTAACGTCATTAGCTTGACGTCTGGCCTTTGTCAAGGTGGTTGGTAGTGCTTCAAATCTTCTCCTCTTGCAGTGAATCTATCTCCATTGGCTTTGTTAAGAAGCTCCACATGTTCTAAGGACAGAATTTTGCTGATGGTGTACTGGTGGACAAAATTGTGATTCGTACTCTTTGTACTTGTATGAAATTTAATTCGAGATAATAGCTCTTTACTATGTGTGGTCACAACTCTGTTCAACTAACCAGCAAGTGTACTGGGTCGTCCAAGTAATAAACCTTACGTGAGTAAGGGTCGATTCCATAGAGATTGTTGGTATGAAGCAAGCTATGGTCATCTTATAAATCTCAGTCAGGCGGATAGTAATTGATTATGGACTTTCGAAAATTAATAAATAATAAACATAAAATAAAGATAAAGTTACTCATGTAATCCAATGATGGGGATTTCAGATAGGCGTATGGAGATGTTGTGCTCCTCCTGAACATATGCTTTCCTACTGCTTTTATCCAATTTTATCACTCCCTTCTATGGCAAGCTGTATGTAGGGCATCACCGTTGTCAATGGCTACATCCCATCCTCTCAGTGAAAAAGGTCCAAATGCTCTGTCACAGCACGGCTAATCATCTGTCGGTTCTCAATTAGGTTGGAGTAGAATCCCTTGATTCTTTTGCGTCTGTCACTAACGCCCAGCCTTCAGGAGTTTGAAGCTCGTCACAGTCATTCAATTCCGGAATCCTACTCGGAGTACCACAGACAAGGTTAGACCTTCCGGATTCCCATGAATGCCACCATCAATTCTAGCTTATAACACGAAGATTCTGATTAAGGAATCCAAGAGATATGCGCCCGATCTAGGGTAGAACGGAAGTGGTTGTCAATCACGCGCGTTCATAGGTGAGAATGATGATGAGTGTCACGGATCATCACATTCATCAAGTTGAAGTGCAACGAATATCTTAGAATAGGAATAATTTGAATTGGATAGAAAATAATAGTAATTGCATTGAAGCTTGAGGTACAGCAGAGCTCCACACCCTTAATCTATGGTGTGTAGAAACTCCACCGTTGAAAATACATAAGTGAAAGGTTCAGGCATGGCCGAATGGCCAGCCCCCCCAAAACGTGATCAATAGTCTCCTCAGATAAAGAATAAAATAAAACTGAGACCAAAGATGTCTAATACAATAGTAAATTATCCTATTTATACTAGACTAGCTACTAGGGTTTACATGAGTAAGTAATTGATGCATAAATCCACTTCCGGGGCCCACTTGGTGTGTGTTTGGGCTGAGCTTCATCTATCAATGAGCTGAGGCTTCTTTTGGAGTTGAACGCCAAGTTGTAACGTGTTTTGGGCGTTTAACTCTGGGACGTGACGTGTTTCTGGCGTTTTACTCCAGACAGCAACATGGAACTGGCATTGAGCGCCAGTTTACGTCGTCAATTCTCAAATAAAGTATGAACTATTATATATTGCTGAAAAGCTCTGGATGTCTACTTTCCAACGCCGTTAAGAGCGTGCCATTTGGAGTTTTGTAGCACCAGAAAATCCATTTCGAATGCAGGGATGTCAGATTCCAACAGCATCAGCAGTCCTTTATCAGCCTCCTATCAGAGTTTTGCTCAAGTCCCTCAATTTCAGCTAGAAATTACCTGAAATCACAGAAAAACACACAAACTCATAGTAAAGTCTAGAAATGTGATTTTAACATAAAAACTAATGACAACATCCCTAAAAGTAGCTTGAACTTACTAAAAACTACCTAAAAACAATGCCAAAAAGCGTAAAAAGTCGACCCTTCTAGTGTAGAGGCGTTCATCTCCTTGCATCATGGGCAAGTGGAATGCCAACCTCACATTTTTCGGACTAAAATCTAAGTATTTCCCCCAAACCATTGTGAGATAATTCTTTGGACTCGTATTCACACTTTGATCATGGTTCCTAGTGATCCATGCATTGGCATAGAACTCTTGAACCATTAAGATTCCGACTTGTTGCATGGGGTTGGTTAGGACTTCCCAACCTCTTCTTTAGATTTCATGTCGGATCTCCGGATACTCATTTTTCTTGAGCTTGAAAGGGACCTCGGGGATCACCTTCTTCTTTGCCACAACATCATAGAAGTTGTCTTGATGGCTTTTGGAGATGAATCTTTCCATCTCCCATGACTCGGAGGTGGAAGCTTTTGTCTTCCCTTTTCCTTTTCTAGAGGAATCTCCGGCCTTAGGTGCCATTGATGGTAATGGAAAAACAAAAAGATTATTCTTTGACCACACCAAACTTAAAATATTGCTCGCCCTCGAGCAAGAGAAGAAAGAAGAGAAGAAGAAGAAGAAGAAAATATGGAGGAGAGTGAGGGAAGGTGTTTCGGCTAAGGTGTAGAAGAGGGGGTTTGTGTTGTGTGAAAATGAAGTAGAATGGAAGGGTATATATAGCGAGGGGAGTGGGTGTAGTTTCGGTCATTTAGGGTGGGTTTAGGTGGGAAAGATTTTTGAATTTTGAAGGTGGGTGGGGTTTACGGGGAAGAGTGGATGGATGTGAGTGGTGAAGGGGGTAATTGGGAAGAGCGGTTTGAGGTGATTGGTGAAGGATTTTTGGGGAAGTGTGTTTATTGGAAAGAGAGAATGAATGTTGAGAAGAGGGGAGAATATGTTAGGTGGGGATCCTGTGGGGTCCACAGATCCTGAGGTGTCAAGGATTTACATCCCTGCACCAATTAGGCATGTAAAATGCCTTTGCACACCATTCTGGCGTTTAAACGCCGAAGTGATGCACACTCTGGGCGTTCAACGCCCATGTGTAGCATGTTTCTGGCGTTGAACGCCAATTCCATGCTTGTTACTAGCGTTCAGCGCCAGCTTTCCTCAAGGCATATTCCTGGCGTTCTGATGAGCGGATAATTTGTACACTTTTTGGCATTGTTTTTAGTATGTTTTTAGTATGATCTAGTTAGTTTTTAGTATATTTTTATTAGTTTTTAGTTAAAATTCACTTTTCTGGACTTTACTATGAGTTTGTGTGTTTTTCTGTGATTTCAGGTATTTTCTGGATGAAATTGAGGGACCTGAGCAAAAATCTGATTCAGAGACTAAAAAGGACTGCAGATGCTGTTGGATTCTGACCTCCCTGCACTCGAAGTGATTTTCTGGAGCTACAGAAGCCCAATTAGCGCACTCTCAATGGCGTTGGAAAGTAGACATCCTGGGCTTTCCAGAAATATATGATAGTCCATACTTTGCCCAAGATTTGATGGCCCAAACCGGCGTTCAAAGTCACCCTCAGAATTTCCAGCGTTAAACGCCGGAACTGGCACAAGGATGGGAGTTAAACGCCCAAACTGGCACCAAAGCTGGCGTTTAACTCCAAGCACACACCAAGTGGGCCCGGAAGTGGATTTTTATGTCATTTACTCATCTCTGTACACCCTAGGCTACTAGTTCTCTATATATAGGACCTTTTACTATTATATTTTCATCTTCTGATCTTTGGAATCTTTTGATCTTTAGATCTTTTGATCACCTTGGGAGGCTGGCCATTCGGCCATGTCTAGACCTTGTTCTTATGTATTTTCAACGGTGGAGTTTCTACACACCATAGATTAAGGTGTGGAGCTCTGCTGTACCTCGAGTATTAATGCAATTACTATTGTTCTTCTATTCAATTCCGCTTGTTCTTGTTCCAAGATATCACTTGTTCTTCAACTTGATGAATTTGATGATCCGTGACACTTATCATCATTCTCACCTATGAACATGTGCCTGACAACCACCTCCGTTCTACCTTAGATTGGGTGGATATCTCTTGGATTCTTTAACCGGAATCTTCGTGGTATAAGCTAGAACTGATGGCGGCATTCAAGAGAATCCGGAAGGTCTAAACCTTGTCTGTGGTATTCTGAGTAGGATTCAATGATTGAATGACTGTGACAAGCTTCAAACTCCTGAGGGCGGGGCGTTAGTGACAGACGCAAAAGAATCACTGGATTCTATTCCGACCTGATTGAGAACCGACAGATGGATAGCCGTGCCGTGACAGGGTGCGTTGAACATTTCCACTGAGAGGATGGGAGGTAGCCACTGACAACGGTGAAACCCTTGCATACAGCTTGCCATGGAAAGGAGTAAGAAGGATTGGATGAAGACAGTAGGAAAGCAGAGAGACGGAAGGGATCAAGCATCTCCATACGCTTATCTGAAATTCCCACCAATGAATTACATAAGTATCTCTATCTTTATCTTTATGTTTTATTCGTATATCACCCATATCCATTTGAGTTTGCCTGACTAAGATTTACAAGGTGACCATAGCTTGCTTCATACCAACAATCTCTGTGGGATCAAACCTTACTCGCGTAAGGTTTATTACTTGGACGACCCAGTACACTTGCTGGTTAGTTGTGCGAAGTTGTAGTGATCACAAATTCGTCCACCATGTTCAAACGCCAGGATGTTGCTTGTTTCTGGCGTTCAGCGCCAGAAACATGCTCTGTTCTGGCGTTGAACGCCAGCCAGATGCACCTTACTGGCGTTTAAACGCCAGTAAGTCCTTCCTCCAGGGTGTGATTTTTCTTCTGCTATTTTTGATTCTATTTTTAATTTTAGTATTTTTTTCGTGACTCCACATGATCATGAACCTAATAAAACACAAAATAACAATAAAATAAAATTAAAATTAGATATATAAAAATTGGGTTGCCTCCCAACAAGCGCTTCTTTAGTGTCATTAGCTTGACAGTGGTTTCTCATGGAGCCTCATAGATATTCAGAGCATGATGAGGGCCTCCCAACACCAAACTTAGAGTTTGAATGAGAGGGCTTCTCAACACCAAACTTAGAGTTTGGTTGTGGCCTCCCAACACCAAACTTAGAGTTTGACTGTGGGGGCTCTTTTTGACTCTATACTGAAAGAAGCTTTTCATGCTTCCGCTCCATGGTTGTAGAGGAAGGTCCTTGAGCTTTAAACACAAGGTAGTCCCCATTCAATTGAAGGACTAATTCTCCTCTGCTAACATCAATCACAGCTTCCGCTGTGGCTAGGAAGGGTCTTCCAAGGATGATGCATTCATCTTCTTCCTTCCTAGTGTCTAAGATTATGAAATCAGTAGGGATGTAAAGGCCTTCAACCCTTACTAACACATCCTCTACTAATCCATAAGCTTGTCTTACTGACTTGTCTGCCAATTGTAATGAGAATAAGGCAGGCTGTACCTCAATGATCTCCAGTTTCTTTATTATAGAGAGTGGCATAAGGTTTATGCCTGACCCCAGGTCACACAGAGCCTTGTTAAAGGTCATGGTGCCTATGGTACAGGGTATTAAGAATTTACCAGGATCTTGTCTCTTTTGAGGTAAAGTTTTCTGAATCCATGTATCTAGTTCACTAATGAGTAAGGGAGGTTCACCTTCCCAAGTCTCATTACCAAACAACTTGGCATTAAGCTTCATGATAGCTCCTAGATATTGAGCAACTTGCTCTCCAATCACATCTTCATCCTCTTCTGAGGAAGAATAGTCTTCAGAGCTCATGAATGGCAGAAGGAGATTTAGTGGAATCTCTATGGTCTCTATATGAGCCTCAGATTCCTTTAGGTCCTCAATAAGGAACTCTTTCTTGTTTGAGAGACGTCCCAGGAGGTCTTCCTCACTAGGATTTTCGTCCTCCTCCTCCCTTGTGCATTCGGCCATTTTGATCACATCAATGGCTTTGCACTCTCCTTTTGGATTCTCTTCTGTATTGCTTGAGAGAATACTGGGAGGAGTTTCAATGACTTTCTTACTCAGCTGGCCTACTTGTGCCTCCAAATTTCTAATGGAGAGCCTTGTTTAACTCATGAAACTTAGGATGGCCTTTGACAGATCAGAGACTAAATTTGCTAAATTAGAAGGGCTCTGCTCAGAATTCTCTGTTTGTTGCTGAGAAGATAATGGAAAAGGCTTGTTATTACTGAGCCTATTTCTTGCACCATTATTAAAGCCTTGTTGAAGCTTTTGTTGATCCTTCCATGAGAAATTTGGATGATTTCTCCATGATGAGTTATAGGTGTTTCCATAAGGTTCACCCATGTAATTAACCTCTGCCATTGCAGGGTTCTCAGGATCATAAGCTTCTTCAGAAGCTACCTCTTTAGTACTGTTGGATGCATTTTGCCATCCATTCAGACTTTGAGAGATCATGTTGACTTGCTGAGTCAACACTTTGTTCTGAGCCAATATGGCATTCAGAGCATCAATTTCAAGAACTCCCTTCCTCTGAGGCGTCCCACTATTCACGGAATTCCTCTCAGAAGTGTACATGAATTGGTTATTTGCAACTGGTAGCGCGAAATTGTGAACATTACTTTTTCACAACTCTCATAATCCCCGGTAATGGCTCCAAACACGTGGTGGCTCAATACCATGGCATTACACAACTTCGCACAACTAACCAGCAAGTGCACTGGGTCGTCCAAGTAATAAACCTTACGCGAGTAAGGGTCGATCCCACGGAGATTGTTAGTATTGAAGCAAGCTATGGTCATCTTGTAAATCTTAGTCAGGCAAACTCAAATGGATATAGTGATGAACGAAAATAACACAAAGGTAAAGATAGAGATACTTATGTAATTCATTGGTAGGAACTTCAGATAAGCGTGTGAAGACGCCTTCCCTTCCGTCTCTCTGCTTTCCTACTGCCTTCATCCAATTCTTCTTACTCCTTTCCATGGCAAGCTCGTGTAGGGTTTCACTGTTGTCAGCAGCTACCTCCCATCCTCGCAGTGAAAACTAATGCTCATGCACTCTGTCACAGTGCGGCTAATCACCGGTTTGGTTCCCTCCCCTACCGGAATAGAATCACTCTTTTGCGTCTGTCACTAACGCCCAGTAGGTTACAGGTTTGAAGCACGTCACAGTCATTCAATCATTGAATCCTACTCAGAATACCACAGACAAGGTTTAGACCTTCCGGATTCTCTTGAATGCCGCCATCAGGTCCTGCCTATACCACGAAGACTCTGATCTCACGGAATGGTTGGCTCGTTTGTCAGGCGAGCACTCGGTTGTCAGGCGATCAACCATGCATCGTGCAATCAGGAATCCAAGAGATATTCACCAAGCCTCAAATGCTTGTAGAACAAGAGTGGTTGTCAGTCACTTTGTTCATGAGTGAGAATGGTGATGGGCGTCAATCATCACCTTCATCAAGTTGAAGAACAAGTGATATCTTGGAACAAGAACAAGCGGAATTGAATGGAAGAACAATAGTAATTGCATTAATACTCGAGGTACAGCAGAGCTCCACACCTTAATCTATGGTGTGTAGAAGCTCCACCGTTGAAAATACATAAGCATAAGGTCTAGGCATGGCCGAATGGCCAGCCTCCCAATGATCTAAGATAGCATAAAAATGAAGATAGCTACCAAAGTCTCTATCATGATCTCAGAACTAGATGTCCAAAAATTAAAATACAATAGTAAAAGGTCCTACTTATAAGAACTAGTAGCCTAAGGTGTACAGAAATGAGTAAATGACATAAAAATCCACTTCCGGGCCCACTTGGTGTGTGCTTGGGCTGAGAAATGAAGCAAATTTCGTGCAGAGACTCCTCTTGGAGTTAAACGCCAGCTTTAGTGCCAGTTTGGGCGTTTAACTCCCATTTGGGTGCCAGTTCCAGCGTTTAACGCTGGGATTTCTTGAGGTGACTTTGAACGCCGGTTTGGGCCATCAAATCTTGGGCAAAGTATGGACTATCATATATTGCTGGAAAGCCCAGGATGTCTACTTTCTAACGCCGTTGAGAGCGCGCCAATTGGGCTTCTGTAGCTCGAGAAAATCCACTTCGAGTGCAGGGAGGTCAGAATCCAACAGCATCTGCAGTCCTTTTTTGGTCTCTGAATCAGATTTTTGCTCAGGTCCCTCAATTTCAGCCAGAAAATACCTGAAATCACAGAAAAACACACAAACTCATAGTAAAGTCCAGAAAAGTGAATTTTAACTAAAAACTAATAAAAATATACTAAAAACTAACTAGATCATAACAAAAACATACTAAAAACAATGCCAAAAAGTATACAAATTATCCGCTCATCACAACACCAAACATAAATTGTTGCTTGTCCTCAAGCAACTGAAAATCAAATAAGATAAAAAGAAGAGAATATGCAATGAATTCCAAAAACATCTATGAAGATCAGTATTAATTAGATGAGCGGGGCTTTAAGCTTTTTGCCTCTGAATAGGTTTGGCATCTCACTCTATCCTTTGAAATTCAGAATGGTTGGCTTCTTTAGGAACTTAGAATCCAGATAGTGTTAATGATTCTCCTAGTAAAGTATGATGATTCTTGAACAAAGCTACTTATTGAGTCTTGGCTGTGGCCCAAAGCACTCTGTCTTCCAGTATTACCACCGGATACATACATGCGACAGACACATAATTGGGTGAACCTTTTCAGATTGTGACTCAGCTTTGCTAAAGTCCCCAATTAGAGGTGTCCAGGGTTCTTAAGCACACTCTTATTTGCCTTGGATCACAACTCTTTATTTTCCTATTTTTTTTTCGTTTTTCTCTCTTTTTTTTCGGTTTTTTTTTTGAATGGAAATGCTTTTTCTTGCTTCAAGAATCATTTTAATGATTTTTCAGATCCTCAGTAACATGTCTCTTTTTTCATCATTCTTTCAAGAGCCAACATTCATGAACCACAAATTCAAGATACATATGCACTGTTTAAGCATACATTCAGAGAACAAAAATATTACCACCACATCAAAATAATTAAACTATTATAAAATTCAAAATTCATGCAATTCTTCCTTTTTCAATTAAGCACATTTTTATTCAAGAAAGGTGATGGATTCATAGTACATTCATAACTTTAAGGCATAGACACTAAGACACTAATGATCACAAGACACAAACATGGATAAACATAAGCATAAATTTTCGAAAAACAGAAGAACAAATAACAAGGAAATCAAAGAACGGGTCCACCTTAGTGATGGCGGCTCTTTCTTGCTTTTGAAGATCCTATGGAGTGCTTGAGCTCCTCAATGTCTCTTCCTTGTCTTTGTTGCTCCTCCCTCATGATTCTTTGATCTTCTCTAATCTCATGAAGGATGATGGAGTGTTCTTGATGCTCCACCCTTAGTTGTCCCATGTTGGAACTCAACTCTCCTAGGGAGGTGTTTAATTGCTCCCAATAGTTTTGTGGAGGAAAGTGCATCCCTTGAGGAATCTCAGGGATCTCATGATGAATGGGATCTCTTGTGTGCTCCATCCTCTTCTTAGTGATGGGCTTGTCCTCCTCAATAGGGGTGTCTCCCTCTATGTCAACTCCAACTGAATAACAGAGGTGACAAATGAGATGAGGAAAGGCTAACCTTGCCAAGGTGGAGGTCTTGTCCGCCACTTTATAGAGTTCTTGGGCTATAACCTCATGAACTTCTATTTCTTCTCCAATCATGATGCTATGGATCATGATAGCCCGGTCTATGGTAACTTCGGACCGGTTGCTAGTGGGGATGATTGAGCGTTGTATGAACTCTAACCACCCTCTAGCCACGGGCTTGAGGTCATGCCTTCTCAATTGGACCGGCTTTCCTCTTGAATCTTGCTTCCATTGTGCGCCCTCTTCACATATAATTGTGAGGACTTGGTCCAACCTTTGATCAAAGTTGACCCTTCTAGTGTAAGGATGTTCATCTCCTTGCATCATAGGCAAGTTGAACGCCACCCTCACACTCTCCGGACTAAAATCCAAGTATTTCCCCCGAACCATAGTGTTCATACCCTGACCGAGCTCCTCCAACTCGGCAAATTCATAAAAGGTCCGACCTCGCCCTAAGGCTCACACCTACAGGTCGGACCTCGGACAAATAAAGCAAGGAAGGCCCATCAAAAGGAACGCAGCCCAAAACCTAAAGGCCGAAAAGGCCTAGAAAAGGCAGTTCCACAAAGATAGAGATAAAACTCCCAAAGATAAGATAAGATAAGAATATCTTATCCAGGGAAGATCACGGCCAACTACTATAAATACACTGGAGCACCCAGGTATGGCATTCATTCCACATTCTACACATATCTGCTTGGACCCATGCTAACTTAAGCATCGGAGTGTCATTGCAGGTACAACCACCATCCACTCTGCATACCAAGCTCGGGCCACTGACCCCCCACCTCGGGTCTCTCCAGACGACCGAGCTGCACGTTTCAGGTAACCCTCGGAACATTGGCGCCGTTGCCGGGGACCTGGAAGTCATCCCTCTACCATGGCGGACAATCCTCACAACAATGATCGCGCTGCATCTGAACAAGAGGATGAAGTTGACACCGGAGAACGACCGGACAGCCCTCTATCACCACGCACTCCAGGAGGAAACAAACAGAATCGCCCAAAGACATCACTCCCAAACAAAGATCCACAAATTTCCGAAAAAGAGAAGAGCTCGGAAATTCTAGAAACAGTCCGGGCACAACAAAACCGGCTAAAACAACTCGAAGAGGACATAAAAAAGCAGAAAGAAACTGAACAAGATCTGAGAAGGGAGACTCGAAAGCGCAGAGAATTAGAAGAAAAGCTGCGGAAAATAGAGGCTAACCTGAAAGACCGGACAGAACACGGCACCACCCCCGAAGGTAACCATGATCCCTTCACGCAAGAGATCATGAAGGAGAAGGTACCGCGGAACTTCAAACCACCCGATATGGATCTCTACGACGGCACCACCGATCCAAGTCACCACCTCAGCAACTTTAGAAGCAGAATGTACCTAGTCGACGCCTCCGACGCAATTCGGTGCAAAGCCTTCCCCACCACTCTCACCAAGTCAGCCATGAAGTGGTTCGACAACCTGCCACCAAGATCAATCACCAGCTTCGAAGACCTGACCAAAAAATTTCTGACAAGGTTCTCTATTCAAAAGGACAAGACAAAACATGCCCCCAGTCTACTCGGGATCAAACAAGGTAACCAAGAAACTCTCCGAGAATACATGGAGCGATTCAACAAAGCCTGCCTGGACATACAACACTTGCCCACTGAAGCAGCCATCATGGGACTAGCAAACGGCCTAAAAGAGGGACCGTTTAGCCAATCCCTATCCAAACGATACCCGACCTCCCTATACGAGGTGCAGGAGCGGGTAGAAAAATATATCAACATGGAGGAAACCTCCCAGCTAAGATACTCTTCTAGGAAGGAATCAACCTACCCACCCAGAGATCGAGATCGGGAACAGAGGAAGAAAGAAGAACCCAACTCGGACAAGCCACGGAAGTACCACAGCTACACCCCCCTCCGAGTCTCCCCGGTAGACATCTACAGAGAAGTATGCCACACCGAAAAAATCCCACCGCCCCGACCGCTAAAACACAAGAGGGCAGGGAGAGATCGGTCCGAATACTGTGAATATCACAAGCTCTACGGTCATTCTACTAACGACTGCTACGACCTAAAAAATGTTATAGAAAAACTAGCCAGAGAAGGAAAACTCGACAGATACATAGCAGAGAAAGGAGAAGAGACCAGGAAGAGAAGGCGGGGAGATAACGAAGATCGGGCCGAACAAACCCCGCGAACCCCTGAAAGACACGTTCACATGATAAATGGAGGTTTTGCAGGCGGAGGAACATCCAGATCCTCGCGAAAAAGACACCTCAAAGAAGTCTATCACGTCCGAGAAGACAGTCCCCTGCCCGAATTACCTACCATCTCATTTACCCGAGAAGATGCTCAAGGGATAATACCCGGGCACGACGATCCAATGGTAATCACCATTATCCTAGCAAACGCCAACCTACATCAAACCCTGATTGACCAGGGAAGCTCAGCAGATATCCTGTTCAAAACGGCCTTCGACAAGCTCGGACTTGAGGAAAAAGAACTAAAGGCCTATCCCACCGACCTATTTGGGCTAGGGGATACCCCGATCCATCCCTTAGGATACATCTCGCTACACACTACCTTTGGAAGAGGCGAGCAATCTAAAACATTAAGCATCGACTACATTATAGTCGACGTCACTTCAGCGTACAATGCCCTCATTGGGCGACCAACCCTAAACAGACTGGCAGCTATAGTCTCGACCCCACACCTCTGTATGAAGTTCCCTACCACAAAAGGAATCGCTACCCTAAAAGGCGACCAAAAACTAGCGCGGCGATGCTACAACGAAAGCCTGAGCCTAAAAGGGAAAGAGGTCAACACAATAGAACTCGGACGAGTTCAATCCCGAGAAGATCTTCGGCCACAACCAGAGGGAGAAACCGAAAAAATCCAGATCGGGAACACACCCGAAAAAATAACAAACATAGGAGCAAACCTCGAAACGGGCCTAAAAGAGGAACTCACAACCCTCTTAAGGGAGAATTTCGACCTCTTCGCCTGGAAAGCCTCCGACATGCCAGGCATAAGTCCCGACCTGATGTGCCATAAGCTATCAGTTTACCCGGGATCCCGACCTATCCAACAAAGACGCCGGAAGCTCGGACCCGAGCGCATGCAAGCAATAGAAGAACAAGTACAAGCACTGCTAGATACAGGGTTCATTAGAGAAGTAAAATACCCCCTATGGCTCGCAAACGTGGTCCTGGTAAAAAAGCCCAACGGAAAATGGAGGATGTGCGTCGATTACACGGATCTCAACAAAGCCTGCCCCAAAGACCCATACCCTCTACCAAACATCGACGCCTTAGTAGACGCAGCCTCAGGCTATAGATATCTTTCCTTCATGGACGCATACTCGGGATACAATCAAATCCCGATGTACGGACCCGACCAAGAAAAGACCTCGTTTATAACCCCAAGGGCAAACTACTGCTACGTAGTAATGCCCTTCGGGCTGAAGAACGCAGGGGCAACCTACCAGAGGCTAATGAACAAAGTGTTCTCAGAACACATCGGACTACAGCTGGAGGTGTACATCGACGACATGCTGGTAAAGACACAAGAAGACAGAAACTTGCTGACCGACCTCACCAGTGTCTTCGGCACCCTCAGAAAACACAACATGAGACTTAACCCGACAAAGTGCACCTTCGCCGCAGAAGCCGGAAAGTTCTTAGGCTTCATGCTGACCCAAAGGGGCATCGAAGCGAACCCGGACAAATGCCAAGCGATACTCAATATGAAGAGCCCGACGTGTGTCAAAGAAGTACAACAACTGAATGGAAGGCTAGCCGCCCTATCAAGATTCTTGGTAGGATCAGCAATAAAATCACTACCTCTCTACTCACTCCTAAAGAAAGGAAAACCCTTCTCATGGACCCCGGAGTGCGAAAAAGCCTTTCAAGAATTCAAGGAATTCCTCGGGCAGCCACCAATCCTAGCCCGACCTGTAAAGGGAGAAGAACTCGTACTATACCTCTCGGTTGGACATCGAGCAGTCGCTTCAGCGTTAATACGAGAAAATGACCAAGGACAACACCCCATATACTTTGTAAGCAAGGCACTACAAGGGGCCGAATTAAATTATCAGAAGATAGAAAAATTCGCCTACGCCCTAGTGTTCACAGCTCGGAGGCTCCGTCCCTACTTTCAAGCCCACACCATCAAAGTCCGGACAAACCAACCCATGAGACACATCCTCCAAAAAACAGACCTGGCAGGACAAATACTGCAATGGGCGGTGGAGCTGTCCGAGTTCGACCTCCACTATGAAACCCGGACTGCCATAAAATCTCAGTATCTAGCCGACTTCATCGCAGAATACACTGAGACCCCTGGAACCCCACTCTCATGGAACCTGTATGTCGACGGCTCCTCAAACAAAACTGGAAGCGGAGCCGGGGTTATACTCGAAAGCGACCAAGGAACGCGGATAGAACTATCCCTAAAATTCGAGTTCCAGGCTTCGAATAACTAAGCCGAATACGAGGCCCTACTAGCAGGTCTAAAGCTAGCCGAAGAGGTCGGAGCCCGGAAAATCACGATCTTCAGCGACTCCCAGGTCGTCACATCACAAGTAAATGGAAGCTACCAGGCCAAAGACCCCACCATGAAAAAATACCTGGACCAAACACAGGCACAACTACGCCACTTTTCAGAGATACAGATTCAGCACATACCTCGGGAACAAAACGCCCGGGCAGACGCCCTCTCAAAGCTCGCCAGCACCAAGCCCGGAGGCAACAACAGAAGTCTCCTCCAGGAAACCTTACAATCCCCCTCCGTGCTAAGAGAGGAAGAAACGCTAAACATATCCAACCAACAGCAAGGATGGATGACCCCCATACTCAACTACCTGAAGTCGGGAACTCTTCCCGCCGAAAGAAAGGAAGCCAAAAGACTCAAAAAAGACGCTCAGAATTATACACTAATTCACGACGCATTATACAGAAGAGGATTCTCAAATCCCCTCCTTAGGTGCGTCCCGACCTCAGAAACAAAGAACGTCCTCGAAGAAGTCCACGGAGGCATGTGTGGGAACCATCTCGGAGCTCGGGCATTATCCAAAAAAGTAGTCCGAGCCGGGTTCTATTGGCCGACCTTGCAGAAAGACGCAATGGAATTTGTGAAAATATGCCCCCCCTGCCAAAAACACGCCAATTTCCACAAGGCACCACCAGAAGACCTTATCAGCATCACCGCACCATGGCCCTTCGCAAAATGGGGACTTGACCTACTCGGCCCGTTCCCCCAAGGACCGGGGCAAGTCAAATACCTCATAGTGGGGGTCGACTACTTCACAAAGTGGATCGAAGCTGAACCCTTAGCCACCATTACGGCTCAAAAAAGCCGCAAATTCCTATACAAAAACATTGTCACAAGGTTCGGAGTCCCCAACTCCATCACAACAGACAATGGAACACAGTTCACGGACACAAGTTTTCAGAACTTGGTGGCTGAACTAAAAATCAAACAGCAATTCACCTCAGTCGAGCACCCACAAGCCAATGGACAAGCAGAGGCCGCAAATAAAGTCATCTTGGCTGGGTTAAAACAAAGACTCCAAGAGGCCAAAGGGGCATGGGCCGAGGAGCTCCCCCAGGTACTATGGGCATATCGGACAACTCCACACTCTACAACGGGAGAATCGCCATTCCGGCTAGCTTATGGGATGGAGGCAATGATTCCTATCGAAATAGATGAAGGGTCACCCAGAGTCATCTTCTACAGCGAAGAAGGTAACCCGCAGGCACAAAAGGAAGAACTCGACCTCCTCCCCGAGGTCCGAGAAAGAGCCCGGATCCGAGAAGAAGCCTTAAAACGGCGAACGGCCCTCAGATACAATCAGAAAGTAATAAAGCGAAACTTCTCCATTCACGACCTGATTCTAATCCGAAATGACATCGGAACACAAAAGTCGGGAGAAGGAAAGCTAGCTGCAAATTGGAAAGGACCCTACAAGGTAACAGAAGTCTTAGGGACAGGCTATTACAAAATATCCGACCTAGAAGGCAATGAGCTGCCCAGGGCCTGGCACGCCTGTAATCTAAGACGGTACTACAGCTAGAAAAATTTAACCCGAGGTGTACTCTTTTTCCCTACAAGGGTTTTTTAATGAGACACCCGGTTAAGTAAAGGCACCCGACCTAGTCAAGGGTAAACACTTTGTAAATATTCTTTCTTTTTTAATACTAATCAAATTTTTCTATTTTCTTCTTCCTCATGATGAAACAAATCCTAGAAAGTACCCCGCCAAGGCGCATTAATTTATGCTCGGCAAAACGCAAAAAATCATTTGCCAAGAGACCACACAAGGTCGGCAAAGATAAAGCGACGAGGTTCAAATTAATGTGAGAAGTTATAAAGCAACTCTGAAAAGGCTCAAAAAGCCAAATAAAAAGAGATTACAAAAATAACTTAAAAGGCCGACCAACGACAAGGTCGGACCCAACAAAGGGAGGTACTCGAACGCCCGAGGTCCGAGAAAAAAAAAGCCCGGATCCAAGAAAGAAGCCTTAAAACGGCGAAAGCAAAGATTTCAAAAACGCTTACTAAAAAGTTGCTATACAAGAACAACTAAAAAGTACAAGCGAAAAAACGAAATCAAAGGAAGGGGTAAAACAAAAGTTTCAAGCGCTAGCTAAAAAGTTGTTATCCAAAAACAACTAAAAAGCATAAAAGCGGAAACAAAAAGTCAAAACGCAACACCGCATAATAAGCTAAAAAGTTACTACAAGTAGCTAATAGCAAAAAGGCGTCCAAAGCGTTCACAGAAACCATCCAAAAACAAAAAGAGCCCACAGGTCGGGCAAAAAACCAAAAATAAAAGATTACAGAGGATCAAGGTCCTTTCCGGACTCCACATCAACAGAAGGCTGCGGAGGAAACATAGAAATCGGGACCGCATTGACGGCACCGTCATCCCGGTTTAAAATCTCCACACCAGATCCATCCAAAGGTGAAGTCGGGTTCGCCACCGGAACTTTGGGGTCGGACACCGGAACCTCATCCTCGTTGGGAGCAGGAACAATCTTTCCCTCCACAACAACGTTATCCGTACTAAATAAGCTCAGATCCAGGTCAGGAGCAAGAACCCGGACCTGAGCCTTCAAATTTTCAAACATAGCATCCATACCCTTAGCCACATGACCTTCTAGCTCGTAAAAATCATCCTGAGCGGATTGCAACTTCTCCTTTGTCTCCACAAGCTCGGCATATATCCGAGTATAATTCTCCGTCGCCGCCTTCGCCATCTCCTCAGATGCTTTCGCTGCCGCCACAGCCGCGGTAGCTTTAGCTTTCTCCTTTTCCAAAGATGCCTCCAGCTCAGTAATCCTAGCAGCCTTCAGCTCACTGAACTTCTCAAACTCAGACTGAGCCTTCTCAAGTCGGGAGCTGGTCGCACTAATGGGGGATTTCTTGAACTCCCGGGCAATAGCGGCATGAAGACTAGCCATCCGGACACAACTCCGCGCCATATACTGAAAATGGTGCTCCATAGACACATCATCAGTAGAAATAAAGGTCTGTGGGAGAATATGCTGTTCAATCCAACCAAGAGCATCAAAATCCTTGTCATTAAAACCCGCAAGCTCTTGAGAGGTCTTCTGTTTCTTGGGAGGAGGACCCGAGGACGAAGGCGGGGAAGAGTGACCGGGTCCAGAGGTCGGAGGATCTTGATTTATAGCTCGGAACTGGGGAGTCGGAATAGTCTTCGACCGAGTAGTAACACCCACAGTAGTCTTCTTCGGAGAAGATCGGGTAGAAGCCTCCCCAGCCTCGATATTTCGAGCAGCCACAGACTTCTTCGTCCGACGAAGGTACTTCATGGAATCCGCCTGAGAAGACATCTCTGCAGAGATAAAGGAAAAAAGGATTACCACAAACAGAAATTCCACCAAAACAAGCAAAACCAAAATGCTAAAAAAGATGAATCTCGGAGAGGTCGGGAACTACCTAACTCGGAACGGAGAAGGCTTGGATCTCCCAACATTTTCTTCGTGTCCAAGTGAGGCGCCCGACCCCATAAACTGCTTACCACACCCACAAAAGCCTGCTCCACCTCATCTAGACTCTCAAAGGTATACCTAGCAGACACTACATTCTCCTGCCAACAAAGAGGAAAAGAAGGCTCCCCACTCTCATCTAGAAAGAAAGGTCGGACGTCTCCAGTAGCCCGGACCTTGAAATAAAAGTTCTTAAAATCATGAAAGGACTCATCATACAGGGTACAAAACTTCCTTCCCTGGTTAGCCCTAAAAGAGACCCAAGATACCTTCCCTCCACCCGACCCCGGCTTCGTCAACACAAACAGATAGGAAAAAAGAGAAATAGAGGGGGAGACGCCCAAAAACTGACACAAAAGTTGAAACAGCTTTAAAAACGCCCAAGAATTTGGATGGAGCTGCGTAGGGGCAAGGTTACAAGACCATAACACCTCGGACTCCAGATCGGTAAAGGGAAGTCGGACACTCAGCTTAGAGAAAAAACAATCATAAGCATAAAAGAAGAGCTTCTCGGAACTATCTAAGGGCGGGAAGCACACTCTCTCCTCGGAATCCGGGGCTACTAGTTCATAATCCCTCTCAGACTCTCTATTTTCACATATACTACAGTGCCTACGGAACCTAGCTAAATACTCAGAATCTACCACAGAAGGGACTCTTAGAGGAAGGGGGTCTACCCAACCAAGACCACATGGAATCTTAGTCGACATCGCTTGAAGAACCTTTCGAGACATAAAATTCTTAGCTACAAAGAAGAATGCAACAGCAAGCAAAAATCACATAAAGAAGACAGCGAAAACCCAGTTAGCCAAGCAAGAAACAAAACCCCACGAAGAAAATGCGGCAACCCGGAACAAAAAATACCAGAGAACAAAAAGAGCCCCCCCCATATACAAACAACAAGCAATGGCGGCGCCTCTTTTCGGGGCAACCCAGGCATAAAGAAAAAAGAAAAAACCACACAAAGAACAGAAGCATATGTGCACAAGAAAAGAGAAACATGGAAACAAACCTGGAAGAAAGAAACGAAGACGGCGAGCTCCGAAGCAAGGAGAACGAAGCGATGGCACAGAGGGAACCCCAGAAAAACACACGGAGAGATTCGGGGAAGCAGAGCAAAGAGAAAGAAGAAACAGTGCTCGAAAAGGATAAAGGAAAAACAAAAACGCAGAAAAAAGGAGGAAAGGGGCAAATAAATAAAGCCTTCACAGAGCCCGAACGGAAATAGAGGAAAAACGGTAACATGCAATAAATGCAGGAACGGCCATTTTTGAATTTTGAAAAACTACTATGCCCGAGCTCGACCTCCCAAAAAGGACGAACTCGGGCAAGGGCACTGTTCATACCCTGACCGAGCTCCTCCAACTCGGCAAATTCATAAAAGGTCCGACCTCGCCCTAAGGCTCACACCTACAGGTCGGACCTCGGACAAATAAAGCAAGGAAGGCCCATCAAAAGGAACGCAGCCCAAAACCTAAAGGCCGAAAAGGCCTAGAAAAGGCGGTTCCACAAAGATAGAGATAAAACTCCAAAGATAAGATAAGATAAGAATATCTTATCCAGGGAAGATCACGGCCAACTACTATAAATACACTGGAGCACCCAGGTATGGCATTCATTCCACATTCTACACATATCTGCTTGGACCCATGCTAACTTAAGCATCGGAGTGTCATTGCAGGTACAACCACCATCCACTCTGCATACCAAGCTCGGGCCACTGACCCCCCACCTCGGGTCTCTCCAGACGACCGAGCTGCACGTTTCAGGTAACCCTCGGAACACATAGTAAGATAATTCTTTGGATTCGGGTTCACACTTTGGTCATGGTTCTTGGTGATCCATGCATTGGCATAGAACTCTTGAACCATCAAGATTCCGACTTGTTGAATGGGGTTGGTAAGAACTTCCCAACCTCTTCTTCGGATCTCATGTCGGATCTCCGGATATTCACCCTTTTTGAGTGAAAAAGGGACCTCGGGGATCACCTTCTTCAAGGCCACAACTTCATAGAAGTGGACTTGATGCACCTTTGAGAGGAATCTATCCATCTCCCATGACTCGGAGGTGGAAGCCTTTGCCTTCCCTTTCCTCTTTCTAGAGGTTTCTCCGGCCTTGGATGCCATAATGGTTATGGAAAAACGAAAAAGCAACGCTTTTACCACACCAAACTTAAAATGTTTGCTCGTCCTCGAGCAAAAGAAGAAAGAAGAGAGTAGAAGAAGAAGAAATGAGGAAGAGGGAGATGGTGGTGTGTTCGGCCAAAGAGGGGGAGAAGTGGTGTTTAGGTTGTGTGAAAATGAAGGGTTGAAGAAGGGTATATATAGGAGAGAGGGGGTAAAGGGTTCGGCCATGATGGGTGGGTTTGGGAGGGAAAGTGGTTTGAATTTGAAGGGTGAGATTGGTGGGGATTTATGAAGGATGGATGTGAGTGGTGAAGAGAAAGATGGGATTTGATAGGTGAGGGGTTTTTGGGGAAGAGGTGTTGAGGTGATTGGTGAATGGGGGAAGAAGAGAGAGAGTGATGGTAGGGTCCTGTGGGGTCCACAGATCCTGTGGTGTCAAGGAAAAGGCATCCTTGCACCAAATGGCATCAAAATCCACGTTTTGAGCCATTTCTGGCGTTAAACGCCGGGCTGGTGCCCATTCCTGGCATTTAACGCCAGGTTCTTGCCCTTTACTGGCGTTTAACGCCAGTCTGGTGCCCCTTTCTGGCGTTAAACGCCCAGAAGGGTACCAGACTGGGCGTTAAACGCCCAACTGCTAGGCTGACTGGCGTTTAAACGCCAGCACCATCTTCCTCCAGGGTGTGCTGTTTTTCTTCCTGTTTTTCATTTTGTTTTTTTGCTTTTTTCATTGTTTTTGTGACTTCTTATGATCATCAACCTACAAAAAAGATAAAATAACAAAAGAAAATAATTAATTAGAAACATTGGGTTGCCTCCAACAAGCGCTTCTTTATTGTCATTAGCTTGACAGAGGACTCTCATGGAGCCTCAGAAATGCTCAGAACCGTGTTGGAACCTCCAACACCAAATTTAGAGTTTAAATGTGGGGGTTCAACACCAAACTTAGAGTTTGGTTGTGGCCTCCAACACCAAACTTAGAGTTTGGTTGTGGGGGCTCTGTTTGGCTCTGTTTTGAGAGAAGCCCTTCATGCTTCCTCTCCATGATGACAGAGGTATATCCTTGGGCCTTAAACACCAAGGATTCTTCATTCACTTGAATGATCAACTCTCCTCTATCAACATCAATCACAGCCTTTGCTGTGGCTAGGAAGGGTCTGCCAAGGATGATGGATTCATCCCTGCATTTCCCAGTCTCTAGGACTATGAAATCAGTAGGGATGTAATGGTCTTCAATCTTCACCAAACATCCTCTACAAGTCCATAAGCTTGTTTTCTTGAGTTGTCTGCCATCTCTAGTGAGATTTTTGCAGCTTGTACCTCATAGATCCCTAATTTCTCCATTACAGAGAGGGGCATGAGGTTTACACTTGATCCTAAGTCACACAAGGCCTTCTTGAAGGTCATGGTGCCTATGGTACAAGGTATAGAAAACTTCCCAGGGTCCTGCCTCTTTTGAGGCAATTGCTGCCTAGACAAGTTATCCAGTTCTTTGGTGAGCAAAGGGGGTTCATCCTCCCAAGTCTCATTTCCAAATAACTTGTCATTTAGCTTCATGATTGCTCCAAGGTATTTAGCAACTTGCTCTTCAGTGACATACTCATCCTCTTCAGAAGAAGAATACTCATCAGAGCTCATGAATGGCAGAAGTAAGTCCAATGGAATCTCTATGGTCTCATCTTGAGCCTCAGATTCCCAAGGTTCCTCATTTGGGGAACTCATTGGAGGTCAGTGGACGCCCAGTGAGGCCTTCCTCAGTGGCGTTCACTGCCTCTTCTTCCTCCCAGAATTTGGCCATGTTGATGGCCTTGCACTCTCCTTTTGGGTTTTCTTCTGTGTTGCTTGGAAGAGTGCTTGGAGGGAGTTCAGTAATTTTCTTGCTCAGCTGACCCACTTGTCCTTCCAGATTCCTAATGGAAGATCTAGTTTCAGTCATAAAACTTTGAGTGGTTTTGATTAGATCAGAGACCATGGTTGCCAAGTTAGAGGTATTCTGCTTGGAACTCTCTGTCTGTTGCTGAGAAGATGATAGAAAAGGCTTGCTATTGCTAAACCTGTTTCTTCCACCATTATTGTTATTGAAACCTTGTTGGGGTCTCTGTTGATCCTTCCATGAAAGATTTGGATGATTCCTCCATGAAGGATTATAGGTGTTTCCATAGGGTTCTCCCATGTAATTTACCTCTTCTATTGAAGGGTTCTCAGGATCATAAGCTTCTTCCTTAGATGAAGCTTCCTTAGTACTGTGGTGCACGAAATTGCAATAACACTTTTGCAATCCCGCACAACTAACCAGCAAGTGTACTGGGTCGTCCAAGTAATACTTGCGTGAGCAAGGGTCGATCCACAGAGATTGTCGGCTTGAAGCAAGCTATGGTTATCTTGTAAATCTTAGTCAGGATATCAGAAATTATCAGGATTGATTGTGAAAAGCAAAAGAACATGAAATGATTACTTGTTTTGCAGTAATGGAGAATAGGTTGAGGTTTGGAGATGCCCATCTTCTGATCTCTGCTTTCTACTGTCTTTTCTTCAACACGCAAGTCTCCTCCATGGCAAGCTGTATGTAGGGTTTCACCATTGTCAGTGGCTACCTCCCATCCTCTCATTGGAACGATTCCTAATGCCCTGTCACGGCACGGCATTCCATCTGTCGGTTCTCATCAGACCGGAGTAGAATCCAGTGATTCTTTTGGCGTCTGTCACTAACGCCCCGCCTTCAGGAGATTGAAGCACGTCACAGTCATTCAGTCATTGAATCTACTCAGAATACCACAGACAAGGTTTAGACCTTCCGGATTCTCTTGAATGCCGCATCAGTCTAGCTTATACCACGAAGATTCCGGTTAAAGAACCCAAGAGATAACTACTTAACCTAAGGTAGAACGGAGGTGGTTGTCAATCACACGTTCATGGTTGAGAATGATGATGATTGTCACGGATCATCACATTCGTCCGGATTAAGAACAAGTATTATCATAGAATGGAAGCAAGCATGATTGAATGAGAAACAGTGTAATTGCATTAATCCATCAGCACAGCAGCTCCCACCCAACCATGGGTTTAGAGACTCATGCTGTAGAAAACGTGTACAATGTCATAAGGTTATCAAAAAGTTGCATAAGGTACTGACACAATGTCAAAGATCCTATAAATAGTAAACTAGTGTCCTAAGGTTTACAGAATGAGTAAATGACAGAAAATCCACTTCCGGGCCCACTTGGTGTGTGCTTGGGCTGAGCAATGAAGGACTTTCGTGTAGAGACCTTTTCTGGAGTTAAACGCCAGTTCTCATGCCAGTTTGGGCGTTTAACTCTAAATTTTATGCCAGTTCCGGCGTTTAACGCTGGAATTTCTGTAGGTGACTTTGAGCGCAGATTTGGGCCATCAAATCTTGGGCAAAGTATGGACTATTATATATTGCTGGAAAGCCCATGATGTCTATTTCCAACGCCGTTGAGAGCGCGCCAATTGGGCTTCTGTAGCTCCAGAAAATCCGCTTTGAATGCAGGGAGGTCAGAATCCAACAGCATCTGCAGTCCTTTTTGGTCTCGGAATAAGATTTTTGCTCAGGACCCTCAATTTCAGCCAGAAAATACCTGAAATCACAGAAAAAACACACAAACTCATAGTAAAGTCCAGAAAAGTGAATTTTAACTAAAAACTATAAAAATTACTAAAAACTAACTAAATCATACTAGAAACATACTTAAAACAATGCCAAAAGCATACAAATTATCCGCTCATCACAACACCAAACTTAAATTGTTGCTTGTCCCCAAGCAACTGAAAATAAAATAGGATAAAAAGAGAGAAATATACTATAGACTCCAAATATCAAGGAAACATAGCTCCAATTAGATGAGCGGGACTAGTAGCTTTTTGCCTCCGAACAGTTTTGGCATCTCACTCTATCCCTTGAAGTTCAGAATGATTGGCATCTATAAGGACTCAGTACTCAGATAGTGTTATTGATTCTCTTAGTTTGAGCATAATGATTCTTGAACATAGCTAGTGTATGAGTCTTGGCTGTGGCCAAAGCACCTGTCTT